>NC_056746.1:1049861355-1050017499 GCF_019279795.1 Protopterus annectens | reverse complement strand
CAGCACTCAAATCTGTTTCTTTGAGCTCAGGACTTGTTCAGAACTCATTGTAGGCACTAAATAAGCTACAAATTACTACAGCGCTCAACTTTCCTCACTTGTCTAGAGGAAAACAGTTTTTAGTATTTAATAAATAAGCACCTATCCAGGCATGTCTAAGGGTCAACTCCCGATTTTTTCTCCTGTCTACCTGATGAATCTGGGCATCTTTGGGCAATGCAGCAATTGTCTCATGTACACAGACAACCCTCTCCTCCTACCACCCAACACTACAACCTGTGAGAGATGCACTTATATAACCAAACTGGAAGCAAAGCTCTCTTCACCCAAGACTGGACTAGACAGTCAAGAGGAGAAGGCAAACACTTGCACCACACCGCACTCATCACATAGTCCCTCAAAACCTACACCACCAAAACACACACATAGAAACACAAAACACACACCTACATTCATAGATGCTCTCAAAAAAAATCTACCCAAGCAACAGGGACCATCAAAGCAGAAACATAAGCAACCTCCACCCCCCAACACAACCCAAATGACACATAGCCCACAAACTCAGTGTGCCACTCAACCACAGCCCATAAGGCATAACAATGTACCTTACACTCTAGTCATAGGTGACTCTGTAGTCAGGCATACTGATGTTCCACTCGCCAGGCTAAACAAGGAGAAAGTCACTGTCAGCTACCTGTCAGGTGCCAGGATCTACCACATAATGCATACACTTAAGTCACTCCACAGCAAGTACAAATATGACTCTGTCATTGTCCATGTTGGTGTGAATGACCTGAGACGTAGTTCCCTGGACTACATGAAAAGAGACATGGAGGAGCTTTCTGATCTTGTAGCCCAGGCAGGTATGACCCTAGCTCTGAGTAGCATCCTGCCATCACCCAGAATGATACCACAGTACAAGGACAAAATGGTTGACTTCAACAATTGGCTAAGCTTGTGTGTCATTCTAAAGGGATCCAGTATGTGTCTGCCTGGGATGACATGATCGACAAACCACAATGCTTTACCAGAGATGGCCTGCACCTGTCGCCCTTGGGATTCTGGATACTGGCTAAGGCTCTTTCCACCCCTATAGTGCCTTTTTTAGGCAAGATTCAAATGACAAATTCACCACCGTAACAGGTACAAGCAAGCAAAATCTGAGGGTAATGCTACTCAATGCTAGAACTCTAAACCTCAAAATGCACTCACTCGAGGCACTCCTTAAAATGGAGAACATCGACATCTGTGCAGTGACAGAGACCTGGTTCAAGGCTCCAGAGAGCACCCCTGCATTACCAGGCTATAATTTATACCACACCTTACAGCCACCTAACTTGGACCGAAGCACTAAAGGCGGAGGCGTGTCAATATTCATTAAGGATATCCACACCTCCAGGCTAGTTGCTCAGCATAATGCATCTGAGATTATCCAAGTGCAACTAACTCTGGGCAAGACCACAATGCAAATTTTAGCTTGCTACAGATCCCCCACCATGCCCCAGGATTCCCACTCCTCATGTCTTCATATACTGGAAAATATTAGGGTACAATCTAACACCCTAATGATGGGCGATTTCAACTACCCCACCATTAACTGGGAAAACTACTCATGTACCAACTCTTGTGCTCAACGTTTTCTGGAATTCATAAATTCCAATGCCTTGGATAAACTTATCCACACCCACACCAGGGGCAGCAATATCCTAGACCTGGTCATTACCAACATGGGCAACCGGTGTTCTACACCAACGGTCAATTCCTCGTTGGTCAGATCCCACCACAAGCAAATCACCCTAGACATCCACATCCCAGCCCCATCCCGCATTAGGGAAACCACCGTAAAAAAATTCTCCAAAGCCAACTTCACACTTTTTAAGACAGAAGTGGCAAACTTCACGACACCCATGCTGACATACAGTAGAGATATGACTGCTGAATCCTATACAATTGCACTTTATAAGCACTTACACAAGTGCATGGATCATGCAATCCCTAACAGAACCAAGATGCTATCCTCCAAAAAGGGAAGCCAATCTGGTAGTCCCCTGCTATAAACAAACTCTACAACAGGAGAGAGAAACTGTTGCAAAAAAGAGTAAAATCCCATGTTTGGAGGAACTCCATGGTCAGCCTCAGTAAGAAGCTAAGATCCCTCATGAAATCCTCCAAAGCTAGTTACGAAAACAAAATCACCACTGATTCTAAAGACAAGCACAAAGCATTCTATAGCTATGTCAAGAATCTCAATGGCAACACTCAGATCTGCTCTGAGTTACAGCACAATGGCACTAAATATACAGTATCGACTGATATTGCCAACATCCTGGCAGATAGGTTCAGTACTAACTTTACCCCTCTCTCATCCCCTAAAGGGCCCATCTCTATACTGGAAGAATGAAAAGTACCTGTAATCATGGCTGCACAGGTAAAAAACACACTCTCCAAAGTTAAGAACACAGCATCCATGGGACCTGACAACATCCCAGGCTGCGTTCTACATGAACTACAGAACAAACTGGTACCCCACCTAAGTACCATGTTCAATCATAGCCTCACCTCAGGCTTTGTGCCCACTGAATGGTGCACAGCAACTGTTATCCCACTCCACAAAGGGTGAGCCACCACGGACCCTGGGAACTACTGCCCCATTAGTCAGATAAGCCTGGTCTGCAAGGCTATGGAGCCTATCATCATGGAACTTATAAACAATGACATTGGTAATCTCCAAACTCTGGACCCTACCTAGTTCGGGTTTGTAAAAGGCAGATCGTGTCTCCTAAACCTGATAGACTTCTTTGAAGCGGTCACCAAAGCTGTAGATGAGGGTAAGGTGGTACACACAGCCTATCTAGATCTCGCCAAGGCTTTCAACACCATCCCCCACTCTGGAATTATAGACAAACTCACTAAACTAGGTATAAATCCCTATGTCACAAGATGGGTTGCCAACTGGCTCACTGACCGAATCCACACTGTAAAAGTAGCAGAGACCAATGACAAGTGGAGTACCACAGGGTTCAGTCCTAGGTCCTCTTCTGTTTGGTATCTACTTCTCTGAAGTACAGGCTAACACAGAAGGTCTTTGGCTAACAAAGTTCACAGATGACTGCAAACTAGGAGCCATAATCAAATCTCCTAACAATGTGGACATCCTACAAAAGGGCCTCACTGAGACAGATGCCTGGTGTCAAAGCCATGGTCTCAAGCTCAATGCCAAAAAGTACATTGTCATCCCTTTTGGTAAAACTCTGTACCATTGAACTACCACATAGGCGGTAGTCTACTTAACATCGAAAGTGTGATAAGAGAACTTGGGACACAGGTGGACAGTAGTCTCTCCTTTGATAATCACATCACCACAGTGGTCAGGAAATCCTTCTATGTGCCACACCTCATCACAAAAGGTTTCTCATCCAGAAAAAAGAGGTCATTGTTCCCCTCTACTCATCACTCATTAGACCCATTATAGAGTACAACGCCCCTTTTGGTATGTACCTCACAAGACATCTACAACAACTGGAAAGGCCGCAGAAATACCTCACAAAGAGGATTACTGGCCTCAAACAGATGCCATACGCAGACTGTCTCAAAAAACTCCAGCTTTACTCTGTCGCATATCGCCTACTGAGAGGTGATCTCTGCCTAACATACAAAGTTATGTCAAACCCAGAGCTGCTGAACAGGCCCCACTTAAAGAAATCCCAATCCCTCCGAGCTACATGCTCTAGGAACCTAAACCTTGTCACCACAATAAACAGAACATGTTGTAGGGATAGATTCCTGCTCCAGAGACATCCCATACTCTGGAAAAGACTACCTATCTTTGTCAAACAGAGCTCCTCATAAGCACTCTTCAAGAAAAATCTTGATGACTTGGTGGGTAATAGGAAATTCACCCAGGGATCACTTCTGTGGTTCTGCTTGACAGAGGCACAGGAAAATAATTTTCCTGGGTGGTGAAAGCCAGGGTACCTTTTTGGCTAGGCTTGTATAGGAGCAAGGGCCAATAGCCTAGTACCTACCTATGAACCTATGTGCCTTTTTTGCACATACGCGCACATACACATATCTATGTCCTACATAAGCACACATGCACACACACACACACACACACACACACACACACACACACACACACACACACACACACACACACACACACTCACACACACACACACACACACACACACAAACAAGCCCTTCTGTATCCCAGTGATGGTGAGGCTTAATCCCTTCATAGCTCCCTGAGTTATATCTATCTATATCTATATATCTATCTCTCTTTCTCTCTTCATATATATATATATATATATATATATATATATATATATATATATATATACCAACTCCATGTTTGTGCTACAGCTGAGAAGAAGGAAAAATGCACTGTAACACTCCAAGCAATTGTAGTAAAGTGTACCTTGACATAAAAAATGTAATCAACAGCTGCTCAGACAATCTCTCACACTTGTCGACCATCTGTTTGCATCAACCAAATGGTATTGGCCAGGCAGCAGTCAGCACTGTGTCCATTAAATTCAATGTCCTACACTAATATATTTCTATTTATATATATATATGTGTGTGTGTGTGTGTGTGTGTGTGTGTGTGTGTGTGTGTGTGTGTGTGTGTAACTACATATATACATTATATATATATATATATATATATATATATATATATATATATATATATATATACACACAGTGCTGACTGCTGCCTGGCCAATACCATTTGGTTGATTTAAACAGATGGTCGACAAGTGTGAGAGATTGACATTCCCTGGGTAGGTGAATATTCCCTTTCACAGGGATTGTGAGATCTTTGAATTACTATATATAATTAGCAGGGGGTGTGGGGGTGCAGATGAGTTGCTCCCTTGCAAAGTCACTCGCTGTTGGTTTAGTCAGGTCTGGAGTAATCTCCAGAGCATGTGCAGAATGTGTTGATATTTGTTAACTTGACATTTTTGTGCTGATCTCCTAGCTGTTGGCATTATGTCCACTCATCTGGGTGCCCTACACACCACACATGTGTGTATGTGTGTGTGTGTGTGTGTGTGTGTGTGTGTGTGTGTGTGTGTGTGTGTGTGTGTGTGCATGTGTCGATATATATATATATATATGTGTGTATATATAGGTTTATTATTGTTTATTCAAATGGAAAAACTTTTTCCATTCAAATAAATGTATGGTTATATTGAAAGTAAAAAAAAATAACTTACACAATGTCGAACCAAATGTTCGACGCATTTGACTCAACATTGTTGTTGAAACCACCACGTGATAGCTGTATAGGAGCTGATGTAAATCAAACTCCTATACAGCTATCATGTTTTTCCAGGGGGGCAAGCCCCCCTGTACCCCTCATGTAGGGGGCTCACCCCCCACAGCCCCCCTATTTATATATTCTAACTCCGAGATTGCACTACAGTGGGGATGTGGATGAATTTTCACTCCCCACTGTACCGCGATCTCCATGCAGATAGTTGATTTCCACTTATGTGAATGCAGTTGTGCATTCGCATAAGTGGAGTCAACTATCTGGTGCAAAAGTGCTTGTGCGTTTGACATTCTGTTTTTCAGTACATTGCAGCTGATAGAATGTCATTCGCACAAACAATAATAAACCGTATATATATATATATATATATATATATATATATATATATATATATATATATATATATAGGGTCTACTTTGGAAGACCAAAATTCTAGAAGACCGATTATTAAAATCCCAATACGAGAAAGCCGACAACCACAGAAAACCAATGTCTCGAAACACCAGCTTCCAGAGTAACAACTTGGCCACCATATTGCATTTTGCCTCTTACCCCCACTGTAGTGCAACCTCAGAGTTGGTAGATTTAGATAAGGGGTTTGGGGGGGTGAACCCCTCCCACATTGGGGGGTTTAGATTGCTTCGTGTTTCATTTTGTTTTTATTAGACAAGTGGTTACTTACTTGGTGTTGGAAGTCTGTCTTCCGGGATGTCGGTTTTCTGCGGTTGTCGGCTTTCTCATCTCAGGATTTTAACAGTTGGTCTTCTTGTGTTTCAGTCTTCCAAAGTAGACCTATATATATATATATATATATATATATATATATATATATATATATATATATATATATATATATATATATACATACATAGATACATTGGGTGAAACACAGAAATAGAGGACATTCCTGATCCGCTTTCCTTTGAGTGGTGGATTTTTTTTTGGTGAATTGCTTTTTTTTTTTGATAGCAGCTTTTTATTTGTATTTTGGCGCTTCTCTGTGATTTTTTTTTTCCACAGACAGATATGAGACAAAGTTAAATACGGGATATATTTTATAAACAATGTACATGGGTTTCTGACTGTTATTTCTTGTACTGCAGGTTTAGAGACTCCTTTGGTTAGTGTTGTGTTCCTTGAACTTAAAGTAAAAAATATTTCATTCATCACACAAACCAGACTCCCAAAATATTCCATTTATCATTTTTTCTCTATTATTTTAATACAATAGTTTTCAAATCAGATTCAATATATTCTGTTACCTGCCTAAGTTTCTTCTGAAATAGGATTTAGGGTTTTTCAGCTGATTTAGGTTTATGTGGATGGAATGTCTGTTAAGTAAGTTGCCTTGCCATAGAGGTTTAAAATAACATGCTAGTAGATCTAAATCTAGCAATAGTCTGAGTTATAGTTCTTCCAGCCTTCATTTGCCTGCAATGCAACTGCACAAATCATTTAGCCTGAAAATCTAGTGGGCTTAGCAGTTCAACAAATTATTATTTATTGATTCTATTGTAGTGTCTTGCTGTTTAATAAATATAATTTCATTTTCTAGTGTTCTATAGTGGTGTAAGATCATTTTTGTTAAGATTTAGTTTTACAATTTAGTTATAATTTTTCCTTAATTTATTTTAGTTAGTTCAGACATAAATGATTTTTTCCAACAATGCCTTTTGTTTTTTTATGCTTTTGTTAATTTTTTCCATTTTATTTTGAATTAATTTTGTTTAGAGTGGGTTGTTCACAGTTTTGTAATATAACGTGAGCTTGCCCAAGACATACAGAGTTTGAAATAAGTAGCAATAAATGATAAAATCATTTTTGAATGACGGCTTTTCCCCCTGCCTTTCCCCTTTGTAGGGGGCTGTACCTCCAATATTCCCACTATATTGATACACTAACTCTAAGGCTGCTGCATGTCAGAGTAAGGGAAATACTTTGAGATGCCACAGACTTACACTTAGATTATAAGAGCCTTATTTATACATATGGATAATGCAGTGGTGTAGTGGTTAGCACTGTTGCCTCACAGCAACATGTTCTCTGGTTTGATTCTTGGCTGGGGTGAGTTTTGTGTGGAGTCTGCATGTTCTCCTTGTCTTTGTGTGGGGGTTTCTTCCGGGTGCTCTGGTTTCCTCCCACATTCTAAAGACATGCAGTAGGTGGATTGGTCACTCTAAACTGGCCCTAGATGTGAATGCGTGTGTGTAGTGCACCCTCTTAAGAGGATCGGGCTTCGGGCTAGCAATCTGACCCTGTAAAACCTGTACCTGCTATGAAAACAACCTGTGCTGAAGGGTGCTTGTTGCCCAATGTGCTGTATACATGGGAGTAGATCCAGGATTCACCCATACAGTTTTGATATTTTGAAGATTTTAATTCCAGTCCTTGGAATTTCAACAGGAATATCATTTGGAGCTATAACGAGTGGCAGCAATTTATCCACAGGTTCCTACTGAAACAAACAAAAAATAATATCAGATGTCTGTTTAAAAGATTCCAAAAAAAAAAAAACTCCAAAAAGATGTATTTACAGTCTTTGTGCAAATTTGTTACAGCTATATGTGAATGAGCATAGCTAAGCCATGATTCACAGAGACTACTTATATTAACAAGCAATGACCACAAATAAGCATAACCAAATGATGCCATAATGAGATCTAAATGAGAAATGATGCAAAGCGACATACACTAATAGGTTTTCTTACACCCACTTGTGATTCATAGTCAGATTGTTGTGCTTTTCTGCACTGTCCTCAGACTCGTTGTATAAAGCTGAGCCACTTCTATTCTATCTACTTTCTAAACCACAAAGATGATGCCACTTAATGCTAGCTTAGCTATTTCCATTGTGAACTCTGTAAAAATTATTTTGAGTTTTGTCCTTTCTCTTCCTTGATCACTTGTTCCGTATCATTGCTGCACATAAAATGCCACAGTCATAGAGAGAAAAACACATCAGTCAAACAACACAATAATGAAAGTATGCTTATCATGCTCAGAAAAAAAAAGTTATGTGACACAACCCCAATAATTATGTGGACATGCAGACTTCAGCCAAGTAAAGTTGTGCTGAAGTAATGTTTGCACTATAATAAGCACATTGACTGCAGTAAAGAAAGCATTTTGTTAATAGATCTGTCCTTTTCATTTGCCCGTATTACTTATCATTCCTGTAATCATAATCTGAGCTGAATCTAGCACTAGTTGATCTAGGCAGTTGCCTAGGCCCACTGGCAGCTGGCTGACACATATTTAATTAAACAATGCTTACATTTCTTCTTTATGTGTGTGTGTAAAAATACTCTACTTAGGGATGGTAGGTTAGTTAATTAGCTCACCCTCAAACACTGTACCTTAGCTACAAGAGACAAGATCCTTAGTACCTTACACCAACTACCAGACTGCCAACTTAGTCATCATAGTTATTTGAAATGTTCTGAAATATATTTATTGGTTCATACATCATGTTTCACATCTTAATGGGAAAAACTTCAAACCTACAAGGGTGCATTTTCAAGGAATGTGGGTTTCATTGCATTTTCAAGGGTTGTGAGTTTCAGTGCATTTCAATGCATTTTAAATGTGAGTTTCAGTGCATTTTCAAATGTGAAGTTTAGTGCATTTTCAAAGACTGTCAGTTTCAGTGCATTTTCCAATGTGACTTTCAGTGCATTTTCAAGGAATGAGAGGTTTAAAGGAAGCGAAGTTTACTGTTGCGCATACTAAGTCTATTTTCAACGTGCAACAGTTTTGTTTAGGAAATGGCCATCATAGGTTCATAGGCTGGTAAAAGGCTATTGACCCTAGGGCCTATAGAAGCCTAGCCATAACAATTCCATGGCTATTTCTTCCCACACTATTTACTTCCCTGGACCCCTGTCTAGCAGGGCGACTGACGTGATCCCTGGGGGGAATTTCCTTTCTCCCATCCAATCATCAAGGTTCCTTTTGAAGAGGGCCAAAGAGGTGCTCTGCTTGACATGTATGGGCAGCCTATTCCAGAGTCTGGGGACTCTCTGGGTCAGGAACCTATCCCTCCAGCATGTTTTGTTTATTGTGATGACAAGGTTTAGATCTGGAGAAAGAGGGAGAAACCAGCTTTTGTGCTATAGAATTTTAAAGCTGTCTTAGTAGTACAACAGGTAGCATAATTGTCTTTCATGCAGAAAGCTGTGGGTTTTACCCTCACACAATGTAGATGGATTAATAATACTACAGTGCTCTTTTTTTTTGGGGGGGGGGTTGCACTGCTGAGCATGCTGCCCTTTAGATGAGATGATAAAGCAAGGCCTCATCTGTCTGTGTTAATGGTAGGTTCAGTTTATTTCTATGAATCACAGTAATATGTGAATAAGTGTGCCACCTTATGTACATAATTGGTCTCCCTGCTTGTATACACATAACACTCATCTTCAGGTATGTGACATGGATATTCCTCCACTGCCAACCAATATGTGATGTGGATATCCCACGACTGCCAACCAATAAATATGTGATGACCCTTCATGTCTAGGCCAATAATCAAGGAGCCTCAATCTTCACCACTGGCACCAGTGGGGGACACTCTCTGGCAGGGTAACAGGTACACACACAGTATTTCCAAATGTAGCTCTCTAAATCAAGCACAATCAAGCATAATTTCCCATAAGAACACATGGGAAACACAGTCAATCCAGGGCTGGTTTCTCCCTCTTTCTCCAGATCTCCAATAAGACTCCCCACTGGCACAGCTGTAGAGTTGAGTCCTTAGCCAGGGTTCCAAGTCAAGTCCTCCAACACTCTCTCTGTCCAGCCAGTGCTTTGTGTCCCTGCCCAAGTAGCTGACACACATTCTTGGAGATTTGTTTTACACACACACACACACACACACACACACACACACACACACACACACACACACACACACACACACACACACACACTTGGGAAAGGCTGGCACAGGTTTACTAGCTATGCTCCCTTTGGCCTAGACTATAAGGTAGTTATCACTGCCAACAGAACCCCCTGCCAGCTACTTTAAGGCCCTTACAAGGGTACCCAACATACTGAATGTAATTAATATTAATACAAATGGTAGTTTGACCAAGAGCAAGGCTATTAAGAGTGGTCCACACAGTGTCACCAAATAAATATGCATAAATATGCAAGTACTCTCAAAATGTAAATATCTCTGCAAAGATCAGCCAAAATGAAAAGTTTAAATCTATTTAATAATAAATAATAAAAGAGCAAGACAATACTAAGTGTATATCCACAGAGTTCAAAACACAGGAAATATTTAAAATACCATTGAAGGATAGACTCATACAAATAAAGAAAAGCAATATCTAAACTAAGTTTCACTATATTCCTGACTGTATCTAAGAGAGTTACTATTCCTTAATAACTTAGGCAGATGATGTGGTGAATGGTTCTTGTTGTTGTCAGGCCCAAGACAGAATACAGAATGCTTTGTCTCACTAAGAGACTTCTCAAAATAATACCTAAAATATTACTTCTGGGATAGCTTGAAGAATTACTTAACTTCTGGTCATCTGACTTCTAGTTCCCATGCAAACCATTGCTGGAAGCTGGCAATATTTAGCACCTACCCTTAAAAATACACCCATAAGGGCTTTTACTCAGATCTTTAGCAGTTGCACTGGAAGTCATAAAACAATTGCATACCTCCATGCTTCCAGAGTAGTAATTAGTTCACCCCAAAGACAATACAGAAAGCTTCCTAGTACAGACTTTTTGTCTCTGGCTGCATTGAAACCTGTGAGATAGCATCTTTATGGCCTAGCCTATAAAGTGATTTAATTTCAGATATTTTTCAAAAGTTTGCTGGACTGGAGTTAACCCTTCAGTTTCCTCTGTTAAAACATATACATTTAAACAGTTACAATAGTGCATGTACATTCTGTTTTTTCCAGTAAGGCACCCTATGGATACATTTCAAACCCAAGTACTTTACAAATACCTTTTCATCAAAAATGTCTGTACAAATCAGTTTGATATACACATGACATACAGTGATTCAGTGGTAGCCTGCTGTAGGTCCCCAGCCATGTCCCAAGACTCATGCTCCACATTCCTAACACCCTGGAGAATATTAGGGTCAAATCTAACACTCTCATACTGGGCGACTTCAACTACCCCTCCATTAACTTGGAAAACTACTCATGTACCAATGCACTTGCCCAATGCTTTCTGGAATTCATTATTTCCAATGCTCTGGACCAGCTCGTTCTTACCCCCACTAGATTTACCAGCATCCTTGATCTGGTCATTACTAACATGGGCGACTGTTGCACTACACCAATAGTCAACTCCTCCCTTGTTAGTTCCGACCACAAACTAATTATCTTGGAAATCCACATCCTTCTCACCCCCACCACAAAGGTAACCACCATGAAAAACTTCTCCAAAGCTAACTTTAGGCTCCTAAAACAGAGGTGGCTAACTTCACAGCACCCATGCAAATAGAGAATAGTTGCATGACTACCAAATCATACACAAATGCACTGTAAGAACACGTACACAAATGTATGGATCTCACTATACCCAACAAAACCAAGGCGCTCTTCTCAAAAAAAAGGAAGTCAATCTGGTGGTCCCCTGCCATAAACAAACTCTACAACAGAAGAAGAAAACTGATGCGGAATAAGGTGAAGTCCCAAGACTGGAAAAACTCCCTCATCAGCCTCAACAAAAGGTTGAGATCCCTCATCAAATCCTCTAAAGCTAGCTATGAAAACAAAATTGCAGCAGCTAGTAAAGACAACCACAAGTCCTTCTATACTTATGTAAAGAATCTCCACAGCAATACCCAGATTTGCTCTGAGCTACTGAACAATGGTACTTCCTATACCGAGGCAACAGATATTGCCAATACACTGGCCAACAGATGCAGTGCTAACATTACCCCTCTATCCCTCCTCAAAGGACCAATCACAATACCAGTGGATTGCCAGGCACCCAGTATTACTGCTGCACTGGTTAAAACAGCACTGTCCAAGGTCAAGAATACAGCTTCTATGGGACCTGATAATATCCCTGGCTTTGTTCTACATGAACTACAGAGGGACCTGGCACCTCACCTGAGTGCCCTGTTCAATCACAGCCTCACCTCAGGCTTTGTCCCTACTGAATGGCACACTGCTGCAGTCATCCCTCTCCACAAAGGAAGATTGACTACAGACCCCGGGAATTATCGCCCCATTAGCCTGACCAGTCTGATATGCAAAACTATGGAACGCGTCATCACGGACCTAATAAACAAGGATATAGGGGAATCTCCAAACTCTGAATCCTACACAGTTTGGTTTTGTGAAGGGTAGATCATGCCTACTCAACTTGGTCAACTTCTTTGAGTCAGTCACCAGAGCTGTGGATGAAGGCAAGGTGGTTCATACAGCCTACCTTAATCTGGCCAAGGCCGTTGATACAATTCCCCACTCAGGAATCATAGAAAAACATACTAAGCTAGGCATCAACCCCTATATCACTAGGTGGGTTGTAAAAACTGGCTCACAGATAGAACCCACAGTGTGAAAGTAGCTGACTCCAAGTCAGACTGCTGACCAGTCATGAGTGAAGTCCCACAGGGTTTGGTCTTGGGTCTTCTCCTGTTTGGTATCTACTTCTCTGAAGTCAGGCCAACATAAAGGTACTCTGGCTGAAAAAGTTTGCAGATGATTGCAAGTTGGGAACTATTATTAACTCCCCAAGTGATGTTGACATCCTACAGAAAGGCCTCAATGAGACTAACGAATGGTGTCAGAACCATGGCCTTAAGTTCAATGCCAAAAAATGTGTCATCATCCACCTTGGGAAAAACCTAGTTCCCTTGAATTACAACATTGATGGTAGTCCACTGAACACAGAAGGTGTTAAAACAGATCTGGGAACACAGGTTGACAGCAACCCCTCTTTTGACCACCACATTGCCACTGTGGTCAGAAAGTCCTTCTATGTGGTACATCTCATTACTAAGGGTTTTGCATCCAGGAAGAAAGAGGTCATTGCCTCCCTCTACTCTTCCCTCATTAGGCCTATCATTGAGTACAATGCCCCATTTGGCATGTATCTCACTAGACATCTGCAACAACTGGAGAGGCCACAAAAGTACCTCACAAAGAGGATCCTAGGCCTTAAACACTTGTCCTATATGGACAGATTCAAACAACTCCAACTATTCTCTGTCTCATATCGCCTACTTAGAGGCAATCTCTGCTTGACTTACAAAGCCATGTCTGACCCAGCTCTGTTAGAAATGCTACATCTAAAGAAATCCCAATCCCTCCGCCCCACATGCTCCGGAGACCTCAACCTCATTACCACAATCAACAGAACACGCTGGAGGACAGGTTCATAACCCAGAAACTGCCCATGCTATGGAATAGACTTCCCATACATGTCAAGCAGAGCACTTCACTGGCCTTCTTCAAGTTAAATCTTGATGAGTGGATGGGAAATAGAAAATTCTCCCTGGGGATTATTCCAGTGGCTCTACTCAACAGAGGCACTAGAAACTAAGGTCGGGTGGCACGATGCCAGGGTAATCCTATGGGCTAAGCTTGTAAAAGCTCCTGGGCCATTAGCCTAGTACACACCTACGAACTTATGAACTTATAATACATTTGTAACACCGGCATCTTGTATTAATCAGTTTGATATTCACAAACGACATATACTTATTTACAAACTTCCAGCTAGCTGTTCTGGCAGTACCTCCTTTCATCACAAGGTACTTCATGCTTTTGCTGTAAGTAGGAGTGTTTCTCAACATGACTGCATATTTCCTTTGTCATTGTGAATAACCTCCACTGATTGTATTTATTTATTTTTGGACTTTTATTACTGGGAAAGTCCAACTCAGTAGGAGCCCATTTTCAGAGGAAGCCAAGGGAGAAAAGATCGTAGTGCCACTCTTAGCAGATCAATACTACAGGGCTATGAATACAGTGAAAAACCTGAAATTATGTTGAAAAATGATTTATATGAACCATCTTTAGAGATACTCATAAGACATTAATTCAGGATGCTACCATTCTCAGCCAATGGTGAGAGGACACTGAAAGATGTGCAAACAGAAAATATTTTATATTGTGTGACTCAATACATACTGTGGGAAGAAAATAAGTTGCCTTGAAAACCAAAATAACAAAGGGTATGGCAGACCAATCAGGACATTCAGGGGTAGATCAAATTAAAAATGAGTAATATAACACTAATGAGTAGAATGGTGCATGGATGTTCGCATAGCACAGGATATCACCATATAATGAGAAATTATTCTTTTTTTCATCATTTTCTGTCAATAGTTCTTTTTTAAGAAAATCCTCAAAGATACATTAAATGGAAGTGAAGCAGATGTGTTATGATTATAAGAAGGCAGTTTAGCAAATCCAATTTTACTGAGAAAACACAAAGCAAACAAATACAGACACGGGTAAACACAGGCACTTTGTCTTTTATCAACTAACATAATCAACCAATATCTCCATGAAATCATGAAAAGGGAATTACATAATTCAGGGGAATGTGATTTTTGTGAACTGGCATTTGTTAAAATGCATATGAGTAAACATTTATTCAGCAACGCAGTATCCCATCTGATGTCAGTGGGAGTCAATCTAATCTCTTTCCCTTCCATCTCTAGCTCCACAGCTTTATTACATCTACTGTCAGTACCAAAGTAGAGATTTATGCATGGCTGATGCCCACCATCACAAAAGGTAGGACCATGAAGGACAATTATGATTTTTGAATACATCCTGTCATGAACTCTGATGATGATTGCTTTGCTAGCCGAATAAAAGGTGACCCATATGATAAATGGTGTTAGTGATCTGTGATTTACATGCAGGACACTTCTTTTTGTGCTGTGTTTGCCCAGCTGGTAGTGGTGTACATTAAAAAACTGCTGTTTGAATTCAAATACCAAATCGTACAGTATGCCCTTCCAGGCACACAGGTGTGTAGAGTTTTCCCCTCCAACATGAAATAGACTGTATTCCTTCCATAATAGCACTCAGAGTTCTTGTTTTTCTGTTTCCATTCTGTCTGTGACATGAGTTCGAAAAGCATCATCCATTTACATAATAGTGATAGGAATCCATTATTTGGTATAGCCATCCTGGAACTTATTAATTTCTCCATCCAGCCTGCCAGATCATATTCCCTATATACAGTGACTGGTAGTGCTAGGAATCTATCATTTGGTATAGCCAACCTGGAAATTATAACTTTCCTGTTCCAGTCAGACAGAGTCCCAGTAACCCTTCTTCCATTCTGTCAGTGGAAAGAGTTCAGCCAACACCCTGTGCCCAGCATGGCAGTGATAGGAATCCATTATTTAGTGCATCCAGCCTGCCAGCTATTAGATTCACACCTTCCAGCTCATGGCAGACCACATTCTGTCTATTCTGATTATGTGCATAGGCAGGCATATGACTTATATGCCACAATGAGCTCTTTTTACAAACAAATTAATTTCTGTGATGGGACAGGCTAAAACTTAATTTAAAAAATGGCATATTTGACATGTTTGATGGTTACACAGCTTGTTAACTTTCTAAGAAAGCCCGATTCATCTATTTTATTTTTTTATTTCTGCTAAAGGTTTGTCCATTTCATAAATGTTCCAGCAGTAAAAAAAATACAGTCTCCAGAAGGTCTATGGTTAGGAAAGCTACATTTGCTTGTGTGTGTGTGTGTGTGTGTGTGTGTGTGTGTGTGTGTGTGTGTGTGTGTGTGTGTGTGTGTGTGTGTGTGTGGAGGGGGGTAGGGGGGTGGCTACATTCTGAAAGCTGTTATATTGTTCCAAAAATCCTGACTATGTCCCTGATCCTGACAGAAAGCAGAGTCAATGCAACTCTGCTTCCATCCTGGCACTGATACAAGTTCAACCAATAGCCTACAACTTCCTGGAAGGCATACAAATCATGAATCTATTATATATAATTTGATAGTGATAACAGACCATTCCCCATCTAGTACACCTAACGTGGTAGGTAGACTTTCCCCACCAGTTCCCTACATCTAACCTGTTAGTGATACAAGTTTTCTACCTACTCATTGTACCAAGCCTAACAGTTGTCGGTGAGCTCCCATCTTACCACCCTGCTATGATTAGACTGAAATATCACCCACTCACTATAGCAGAAATCTGCTTACTCTCCTCTACCCCCCTCCTGTCTGTAAAGGAATTATGCCCATAACCAGGGTGACAGTAATTGTCTGATCCCACCAGCTTGCCCAGCATATCAGAAGGTGATGTATTCCTCTACCCAAACCACATGCTTTGCAGTCTGTTTGGATGGTTTCAGCACAGAGAAGCCCTAGAATGTTGTGCTACATACATGGTTTTGCCTTATGCATATGTAACATGCATAATAATTTCTGTTTAGGAATTTCACTTGGCAGAGCTGCACGATTGATCTGCCAGCATACTATACCAAAATATTGTGTATCTCTGTTCCATGCAGTCTACCTTTTCACATGTAGCTGTTTTTTGTAGTATAGTACTGCAGGTAGCCAATGGGCAGGTCTACTTACAGCTCACTTGTTTTATTTTATTTATTTATTTATACATTTATTAGCATTTGTTTACTGGAAAAGTTGGACTGAGCAGTGCCCTTTACAGTGGCGGCTTGGGGTGAAACGCTTCATTATACAGGCGTCATAGATATCATTTACATTGCTTCATTATTTACAGTCAGTTTCATTCACGAGCAATAGTTGCATTATTCAGACATCCTTGACATCAGTTACATCATTTGCAAACAGTTTTGATTAAAAATAACAGTTACAGGTTTTACATAAAAATATTTGTTACTATAAAGACGATATAGCAGAAGAACTCCATGCTACCATGACTTGATGTACATAATTTTTTTTTTATTATTCAAATGGTAAGTGTGCTTTGCACCACCACACCACACCATCATCAGATTTTTTTCATCAAGGATACCAACAAAAAAAAAAAAAAAAAAAAAAAAAAAAAAAAAAAAAATCAAATCACGTTGAAACAGTAAATTATTTTAAACAGATTAACAGCAAACCAATGATACACAATCAAACATAGCATAGCAATAGCAAAGTATCTAATCAAAAAGAGGGATCCAAATATATTTAAAGATCAAAGACAATCTTGTCTGTAATGTCGACCAATCAAATTGACTCACAAGACAAGCCCCCCCCCCGATGTGAACTACTTGATTGGCCACTACTCGCAACTTCACTTTAATACTAAATATAATCAAAATGAGATATACTATCCATTCAGATACCTACATAACATCCCAATCAAATAAAGACACATCACTTTATCACTAAAAAAGGTAATCAACCATCGACAGAGAACAGTAATGGGGGAGAAAGATGGGATAAATCTATCACTATTCTAAATGAAGCATAATGTCCAATCAATATCTAACAGGCATGGCTGACAAATAACCCATGTAAAAAAATCTAAAAAAAAAAGATTCTAGCTACATACTCTGAACATACTAAAGATAACCTATAAACAAGGATACAACAAGTTAAGTTAAACACTGGATCTTTCAAAAAACAAAATGCAAAAAAAAATAACCAATCGCCAATAAAAATCATACTAAAAAACAAGCAATCTATCTAAAATCAATTAAAATGAAACAATATCAATAAAATATATTAACAAAATGAAAAAGCAAAAAAAAATAAAATAAAAAAGTAATAGTAAAATCAAATGATACTCAAACTGAAGGACAATACCCTCAAAGAGGGCAGCTTCAAAAGGCTCATGGGAAAAATTAGAAACCGAACACTCAAAACTAATGCATAACACTAAAAAGGCAGATATAACAGCAAACATTCTGCCGATCACTCAAATGAGTATAAACAACAATGGCTCTGCCACTAGACAGGCAGAGAATCAAATCAAACTATAATAAAACCTGCATTGAAAAAAGAAACAAAAAATGAAGAAAGAGAACAAATAAGAAAACAAAAAAGGCACAACCTAATGACATGTAACAAAAAAGAAGTATAACAATAAAAACAAACCTATAAAGTGACTCAGAGACATTGTTAAAACTACCTTTCTTCAACATAAGGAAACACTCAAACTATAAAGACTTGTTCAAAATGGAGGACTCAGGAAGATAAGATAAAGAGTTAGAGCCATCCATAGGAAGGAGGAAAGGAGGCACAAGGAAGATAAAGGAAATTAGATAATAGAGGAGGACATAGTGCTAATAGTAGATTAAGTTTTGTGCAAAAAGTTATGGCATGAACTCATAGAGCTATATTATTATCTGTTTAACCTGAGGTGGTGCAGGTACAGAGCCATCTATCGGGTGTTGCTTCAGTTGGCATTTAAAGTCTTTCAAGTTGCAGACTGTTCTTAAGTGGAGTGGGATGGCATTCCCACTACTAGCAATGCAGTGTAATACAGGGAGTATCCTGCATTGCTGTTAGATTTAGTTATGAAGAGTAATGATTTGCAGTGCAGCGTAGAGATCTTTTAGTAGTGTAAGGTTGAATGTTGAAGTGAAGAAATAGGAATTTTTCAAGGTTGTATGTAGTAGTTTGAAGATTGTAATTAATTGTGGGAACAATACAGAATTATTTAGTTTGAGACAGTTTACTTGTTTTAGAGAGAGGGAGTGATGTGATCTATTATTGTTGTTGGTTCTGAATATGGCTATATTATTGCATTATTGTTCTAGTTTGGCTGACAGAGAATTTGAGATTGGTTAGGAAAGGAGAGACATATAATAAGATGAGGAGCAGAAAAGAAGTGGCTATGTTTTGTCCACCTTAGCAAGTTAGTGTTTTACTCTGTAGAGGCAGATTAGTTTTGGTGTGTCTTCTTTATGCCTTGCTATAGGTGGCGGTCAAATTTCGGGTGGTCATCTATAATCACACCTAATAGTTTGGTGTGGGATACCAGTTCTATATTGGTCTTGTTGGATGGCAGTATATTAAAGGCAGTTTTCTGGGAGGACAGAGATTTGGGGGTGAACAGCTGTAGTTTCATTTGTTTTATTCAAGAGGAGGTATGAGTTGTCAAGCCAAGCCTCTGTGGAGGAAAAGGATTTCTGGGTTAGTGTTTGCAGCATGAGTAGTGTCCTAGTAGCACACATTCCGTTTTTCAAGAATCTGAGCTCAAACGTAGCATACATTGCCAGGCATTTTCACATTTGTTAATGGTATCTGGCCTAAACAGTATTACTAGCTAATAGAACTAGCAAATAGATTGCAAGATGAATGACAGCTAGCCAG
This sequence comes from Protopterus annectens, assembly GCF_019279795.1. Lineage (NCBI taxonomy): Eukaryota > Metazoa > Chordata > Ceratodontiformes > Protopteridae > Protopterus > Protopterus annectens. Next base: position 1,049,997,957 of record NC_056746.1, on the reverse strand, counting down.
AAGGATAAGTAGACAGATAGATGATAACACATTAAACGCTAGACAGAATGATTATTAGGATGACAGACAAAAATAATTTATTTTGATATTCAAGAATACCTTTAGAAACATGTTGCCCCATTTTGAAATGGAGCATGATTAAGACACCAAGCCATTAAAAAAATAGCAAATGACATATATGAAGTAAAAAAAATAAAATAAATTATAAACCTTGTATGAAGGCAGACTTAAGACAGATATTGAAACCATCTGGCTGATCACTACAGAAAGGTGTCAAAAAAGCTAGTCAGGTAATGTAGTGGCCCAACATTTGCACCAAAAGAAATCCTTTAAGGAGATATTCAGCTGCAAGAAAGTGTAAGTGAAGCAGTCCAAAGTTTCAAACCTTAGCAACCAAGAAGGGAAAAGTTCATATATCTTCAGTGAAGAAGTAGGAGAATGTTGCAGAGTAGAATTTGTAAGAGGGTTTTTCCAAACTATGCATAATCTGAAGTCTTTTTTTGGCTGCAGACCCCTATCTGTCTAATCATTTTATTCTCAATTAAATAAATGTACATCTAGGCCAGATTATAAAGGGGGCTGACAGAGCTACAGTTCCAGAGTCCAGACCAATATATCAGAAAGTGTCCCTGCCACTTCTACTCTCAATCAGTTTAGTCTGAAATCATGTGTTTTTGTGATAACAAACAAGAACGGTCCTTATAATTTGCAGATCCAGGCTCATGATGCCCATAATCCAGCACTGTAGCATATTGCTTGTAATAGTAGCTTCACTGCTAGCATATGATGACAATAATGTCAGTCTTCTAACTCTTATGATATAATCCATAGCAAACCTCAGAAGCATAACTTTTGTTGTAGTGTATTAACTGGGTACTAGCCCTGGGAAGAATGTGACTTTCTCATAAAAAATAAATATGTGGCTTTCATTCTCTTATTTTCATTTGACAATTACTTTTGAACAGCTGTAATTTAACTTCTTCCTAAATGGTTGCTTCAGAAATGACACTGCTAACCAATTACAGTTTAAATTTAAAAATATGACTCTGAAAAGCTCTGCACAGTCTGGCTGTATAATTTCTTTGGGTGCTTGGCATGACATCTGTGTCAGTATATCTCATTTACTGCTCTGGCAGTTTCCACATATGTAAGAAGCTTAACTAAAATGCAATGCAAACACAGTAGCTGAAGGCAGACAGTGCCTTCTGGCTTGACTGACCACAAATGCATATATTCACTCCATGTATTATTAATACAGATCATAATCAGTCTCTGTCACCTATTACCAGCACACAAATTAGTTACACTTTTTCTTCACTATATTCCCACACATTATATGACTAATGTTTAGCCCTTCAACCATTGTTGTAATTAATTAATTTTATATGGGTAAGTGAAATAGTTTATTGTTCTGTCATGTGTGATATATATTTATTTGGTTGAAATAAAAAGCGCTGAAAACACTGGCTTAAAACTCATTTATTATTCCCTGTGACGACCATGCCCTAACCCAGCAATCAATGAGCCTCAATCCTCACCACTAACACCAGGGAGGTCATCTCCTAGAAGAGAGGAAAGGATAACTAATACACACAGTAAAGTACAATTTCCCTTAAGTGCACACATAGATCACAGTCAGTCTGGGGCTGGTTGCTCCCTTGCTCACCAGGTCCCCAATAAGACTCCCCACTGGCACAGCTATAGGGTTCAGGTCTCAGCCTAGCTGGGCAAGCTAAAACCTTCAGTACCCTCTCTGTCCAACCAGTGCTTTGTGTCCCTGCCCAAGTAGCTGACACAACACACACACACTTTGAGATAAGTATTTATACAACTTCACAGACACTCCTAGGAAAGGCTGACACAGATTCTCTAGCTGTGACCCTTTACCCAGACCATACGGTAGTAATCCCTGCCATCACCCAGCTAATAATATCAGCTACTAAAAGGCCCTTAAAAGGGTGTCCAGTTATTACTGTGCAATATTATTATCCAATGGTAATGTGACTATTCAGTCTAGGCTTATTGGAAGGGCTTAGACAGCAAACTCTATAAATATATAATGTACTCTAAAGCATAATTTATCTCTACATAAACCAGCCACAGGTAGAAGGTTTTAAAAATATTTAATAATAAATAATTAAAACAAAAGACAAAACTACTACACCATAGAGATATCTAAGAGTTCAGGGATCACACAGAAACTTAAAATAATACAGTAGGACAAGTATGATTTCAAAGAAAAATACCTAATTAATCTTTACTAGCTTTAACTATTCCTACAATAAATCACACTGCTAGAAACTTACATGTGAGCTTAGGCAGAGTGCTGAGTTAGATATCCAAGATCAAAATGCTTCCCGTCTCTTGTGAGAAATAGTATTTAAACATTACTAACAAACATGTCTCTAAGGCCCTCCCAAATTACATAATTTTTGACACTTAGTCTGGAGTTCTCAGGCCACAAACTGCATTAATTAACAATCTAACACCTACTCAGAAACTTACAGCAATATAAGTCATTTCACATGTATACTCTAACAGAAACCAGAGCAATAAAGCACATTCCACATCTAAATTCTGGTCATAAACTTTAGTCTTAAAACAATGGGCATGAAACCTTCATCAAGGCACATTGGAGACAAATTCTAACATGAAAGGGTCACAACATGCTTCACTGGGCCAAGTAGAGTGTAATGTTGTCACATATCTTGCAGTTCCACATTTCACAGTATTCTTTTACACTCATGAAAACATGCCTGTATTTTTACATTTATTTACAAATGCCAGAATTATATATCAAATTCTATTTGACTAGGCTGGCAGCCTTTGCCCGTCTCTCCCCAATCATCACAATTCCCTTCACCAGTCAGTCACTGTTACCATTCATTCAACTTTGTACTCAGATTAAGCTATCTGGGGTGCTCAATAACTACTTTTAACAAAGATTTTAAAGTCAAAATGGGGCACATTCCAATAAAACCTGGTAGATGCCTTATACTTCAGTGAAACAAAAAATCTGGAACCATTTAAAATTAGGCTGAAGGATGGTGTGTGTGTGTGTGTGTGTGTGTGTGTGTGTGTGTATTATGAAGCATGCCTAATATAGTACTATAAACCTGCTGTACCATCATTCTACGGATTTCACTGATAATTTAGTCTGTGAGTAGAAGGCCATGGAAAGTTCCAGTTACCTACCACATTTCATCCAGTTTGTTAAACAAGTGCAGAACAAATTCTTCAGCATCCCTTGCCACAAATCTTACACACTTACCTATTAACAATCTTTACTATATATCAATGTCTTACAGTGCATTGTTAATATTCATGTGCTAGCTCCTGTATGCTGTCTATGAGTTTATGTTTACAGCAACTCATGCGGATAGGATGTGATAGATACTTTGGTGGCCTTAAGATAATTTGCTCTGGAGTGCTCATTAGATGACCTCTGTGAATTGTGTTGCTGTGCTACTTTTGATTGCTTGGGTTATAAATTGCTGCACATCTTTTGTCCGTGTATTGTTTAAGCAAAATTCCAACAGTTTTGGTCTATGGGATGGAAATCAGAATGTAGACAGATATAGTAGCATACAAAAATGCACTTTAGAGTGTATTTTACTTTTTCTCTAAGTCAGTGTGTTGTTAAAAATAATATATAAAAGTAAGGAATTGAGAGGGTGAAGTCCTCACATCCAGACCATAGACAGCTACCCTGCAAAATGTTTTTTAGTAAGTTGTAGGTGGTTTGTGCTTCATCATTTTTGTTATAAGCATTTAAATTCTTGAGGTAATAGTACTGTGAACTTTACACAAAACAGACCTGTGTATTATACACGTATAATTTACAAGGCCTTGTCTCTCCACTCATCCTCTGGGATACTCTTTAAAATAAGTTATTTAGGTAAGCAGGCTTTTCCTAGAAAATTGCTACAAATCAAAGAATTATGGCTCATTACAGTTCACTCTGAAAATGTTCTCCATCCCAAACAACAAAAAGTAAACATACAATACATGGCAACTATTTATCATGTTTTCAGAAAGTCTTGGATTTTTTTTTTACAAATACTGAAGCATATTTTTATGACATAGCGAATGAAAAGGACATAGAAGAAACAACCTCAAATTTCAATGCAGTTTGTGGAATAAAAGACTCAACTATAATACTACAGCTAGATATAATTATTGAAAATGTATTGTGATGACAGGAAAAATGTATAGTTTCCCAACCTAGTATTCAGTGACATGCTTCCTAGTTCCTTAAAAGTTCCTGTCATTTTACTGTACACCTCATCTTTTTGTTCAGTTCACAAAAGCCACAGTTTATCTAGTTTAACAGTGTAAAAATAAAATAAAATAAGCCTCCATTCTGTACTATATTGTCTGAACACTATCTTCTCCAATAATTAGGAATTTAATTGGTGGGCTTGGTTCCACAGTGTATTCTCTGGCATCTCCATAAGTATAAAACACCCTCTCTTTCTCCTTTTAGGTTATGTACTTTTGAGCTGCAATTCTGCTATTTTTTTAGTAACATGAGAAGTCCTTCTGTATCCTGCCGTCATGTAAGAAACATTGAAGTGCACCTGTTCCCCAGTATCAAGCAACTGCTAAAGCCTCAGTATTTTACATGTAAACATGGAAAAAGATATTTGTCTTCATTGCCATCAGATTCACCTACCACATACTCCATAATCAAGCAACAAACCCAAAAATATATCTCATCTGAGTGTAAGACTACCTTCCCATCCCACTCTCCGAATGCTGACCCATATCGTAATGCTAACACTCATACCTATATTTCTGTTGTCACCTTTTTTCTGATCACAGACATATCTTTATGTTTTGAAAGCCATCTGTCAGCTATTTTAACTGCTTCAATATACTTCAAAGATTTTTTTAATTCATGTATTAATTTTCTAAACCACTTATTCCAGTGAGGATCATGGTGGCAAACTGAGCAGGAAAGAACAGACTTCCCCTCTCCCCAGCAACTGTCTTAGACTCCTCCTAGTAGAAGCCATGGCATTGTCAGACCAGCTGAGAGATATAATTTTGAGCATGCCCTGGGTCTATGCCAGGTCCTCCTCCCAAGGGCATATCTGTTACACCTCCCTTGGGAGATGCTCAGGAGACATTCTCACTAGACATCCAAACTACCTCAATTACTTCTTCTCATTCTTGAGGAGGGCCGTCTCAACTCCAAGACACATCTGGATTGTTGAGCTACTCCATCTGCAACAGAATAAGAGGCCAACAGTCCTGTGAAATCACGTAATTGCAACTACTTGTATTCATGATCTCAACTTTTCTGGCAGTATCCAAAGCTCATGACCATAGTTGAGAATGGTGACATAGACTGATTGATAAAATGAGTGCTTTTTCCTCAGACTTAATTCTTACCATTACAGTCCAGTACAGTGTCTTCAGTACAGCAGCAGCTGTACTCATCCACTGGTCAGTTAGACCAAGAGATGAGGAAGCTGTTCTGCTTTCACCTCCAGAGAGCAATCCAGTTATTTCTGTAAGAGAACCAGTACCTCAGATTTAGAAATTTCAACTGATGTTTCTGGTCAGAGACACTACACGACCATTTATTTGCAATATTTGGTAGTAAAAATTTAAAATACATTTGCAGGTATTTAACTATCACAGCACATCAAGAACAATGTCCAACAATGGCCAGGAATGTGATTCTGTTAGCTTTTCTGGACTGTCTGCTAGACAGACACTAAGCAAACATGTTCTCTTTCACTCTTGAAATAAAACCATTCAATAGGGCCTTGCATGGCCAGTCATAGTCTGGTGGATGATGGCTCTTACCTGTTAGTTTCAAAGTCACAGAATTAATAACTATTAAGAAGTAGTGGGCATTATCCCACCAAAGAGAAAACTGTGTTTCCTTATCATAGCAGACTATCCATTTTCTTTATACCTTATTTTAAAAAATTGCATGTTTCTGCAGCTTTATGTAAAGCATATTAGTGCACAAAAGAAGCAACTTGCGCATCTAGCATTGTAACGGATGATCTTCTACATCTTACTGTCAAACCGGCATTATAAAAAATGACAAAGCAAAAAGCTAAATTTTCTTTCCTATTTCCTGTTCTCTTGTTGCATTACTCTGTTTATGAAATGATTTGTGATAGCTTAATTCCATCATACCCAGTATAATGTACTGTAAAAAAGAAATGAGATGTAGGGTGCAGACATCAGTGACCCTTTGTACATAGTAAATAACACACAGTATGTATGTGTCCTGAAAAAAGAGAACAATCATAGCAAAAAGAAATCCACAAGGAGCCCCACAAGTCTATAGTCTTTGGCTAATGAATTAGTTTATGCTTTTGGGTTCATCAGTGACCACAAAAGAGTATGAAATAGTGAACAACATCAAACTTCAAACACTTCAAGTAGGTGGAAGCTCAAAAGCAGTTTCATCTTGTTATGACATGTTGAGAACCACAGAGGAAACAAAAAGAAATATTTCGAAATAATACTTATTTCTGTAAGAATAATGCAGCATTGCTAATAGAACAAACAAATATTCAAGTAGGGCAGCAGTCTAGACTTTGTAGAAGACAGCACCTCTTTCGTGTACCATCTGCCACAGGCTTTAGTTGTCTGCCTAACTCTCTTTTGTGCACACATTAGAATGTTTAATAGCAAACAAAGATAATCATTAATAATTAAAACAAAACTCTTGGCAGTAAGGGCAGTGTTGTTTACTGTTTTAAGTTCTTTTGATCCCACTGCTTTGCTAGTGACAAATGTACACAAGTAGCCCTGTACTATAAAATATTTATTCAGAGCCGAGGCATATGACAATTCATAGATTTCAATGACAGGTTTGAGAAGTCTGTGTAGCCTTCACTTAACGAATACAGACAAACAAAATGCTATGGGATTAAGCCACTGTCATTTATATATCATACAACTAAACTAAGAAAAAAACACAAAAAGTAACTTTTAAGCAGGATTCTAAAGTGAAGTGTGTGTGTGTGTGTGTGTGTGTGTGTGTGTGTGTGTGTGTGTGTGTGTGTGTGTGTGTGTGTGTGTGTGTGTGTATCAGCAGGGGGTGTGGGGGCTGCAGCTGCAGGGGGGCAAATCATGTTATTCTAAACTTTGCATGTGCCAAGGTAGTGTCTTGGTGCATGTATGGTAGACTGTCAATGCTGGCTTTGTCAGTGTTTTGCAGTCGACATATGCAAGGTCAATAGTGTATAGGTGTCCCGACAAAAGTGAGTATACACATTCATACACACATATATCTATGTCTATATCTATCTCTCTCTCTCTCTGTAATATATATATATATATATATATATATATATATATATATATATATATATATACACACACACACACACACACACACACACACACACACACATGGGTCTATGTTACATTACCAAAATTTCAAATAATTGAAAATCAAAGGAGCCAGACAGCAACATCGAAATGGCATAAGACTGAATGTTTAGTTTCCTGAAGTTCAAAACAGTGAAACAGCAGCTGTTCATGTTCCACAATGCCCAGAGCTTCTAAATGGAGATCGCAGTACAGTGAGGATTGGCCTAATGGTTAAGGTGTTTGCCTTACAATCACAAGGTGCTGGGTTTGAGTCTCACAGTAGAGAATTGGCTAGGCTTAAAATGGCTCGCAAGGGCAGTTAGCTTAGTATGAACCTATGAAATATACCCTTTTCCCAAATGTTGTGTGCTCTCAGAATTTGTATATATAATTTGCAAGGGGTATGGGGGGGCTGCAGGAAACTTGCTCCCCTGAAAAAATGTTAAAAAAGGTGTATTTTTTTATTTATTTTTTTAAACAGCTGCTGTTTCGCTGTTTTGAACTTTGAGAAACTGAATGTTTACTCATGCCATTTCGGAGTTTTTGTCTCATTCCTTTGATTTTCGATATTTGATTATTTGAAATTTCAGCAATGTAATATAGACCCTCTCTTAAAACCCGATTGCCTTGTGGTTTTGACGTCTTTTCAGACTTGTTCGCTGTTGGTGAAGCACCCACCAAGAGGAGAATATGCTGAGAGAAGAAAGGAGTCACTTTTTAGATTTTAGGTATTTTCCTTCAGATTATTTGTTAACATTTCTGCATTGCCGCCTACTTTTTGGCATTTTCCAGCTTGCTAAACTTGATATCTGTATTAGAAACTGTATTTAGAACACATCTAGAGCCTGCTTACTGAATTCCCTGTGTTGCACTTATTTTACTATCATTTTTTTCTCAACTTGCATTTTACCTGTTTCTAGCCCAGCACTCAAGTGTGGGGTCATTTATTGCACTGTTCAAACTTGTTGCTACTTTTGTATCTCTGCTATCTTAAAAACAAACAAAAAAAATCTTGCTTTATTCCCACTTTCTGATATTTTAAAAAAGTTCAGTTACAGATTTGCTGTTCTGAACTGTTTGTAAGTTTTTTGGAGGCCATTGCTTGCTTGGGCTAAAGGGAAGTCTCTGTGTTCATCAATGGCAGTGGTAAACACTGAACAGCCTGCCTGCCCCTATGGGAGAGATTACTGCCTAGAAACTGTAGTTTTATTGGCCATTTTGGGTCAATTCCAAACTCCTTCACACCCCTCTCAAAACCCTCTTTTGCGCGTTTTTGCACATAGCTCAGCATTGGGCAGTGCCGCTTAATCAGGTTTAAACTATTCCCGCCTCCACAAAGTCTGCTCTTCACTTTTTCCCTTAGAACTGTTCCAAATCTCAAATTAAGCACTCTATTTTCCTTCTAAATCCCAGCAGTAGCTAGGATAAGTGTCTTATAAGTAAGCACTAATAAACTAAAGCACTACACCCTCTTATACTCCCTTTAATTACTTGGCTCCCTATTGGTCCTTTTTGATCAAGTCAAAAAGTAATTCCTTATACTATTCTGGCATGTCCAAAAGTCAGTTTCAGGTTTACTCTCCAGTCCAGCTGGTGAATATGGGAATCTTGAGGCAATGTTACAACTGCCTTATGTACACAGACCGCTCTCTCCTCTTCCCAACAAGCTCAAATATATGTGAGAGATGCAACTATATAGCCAAACTGGAGGCTGAGCTCTCTCAACATAGTACTGACACGGTCTGTCTGGAGGAGAAGGTAATCACACACACCACAAATCTAGTCTCACATAGACCTATCGCAACAGCAAACCAAACACATAAACACACAAAAACATACTCGGAGGCTCTAAATAAAAATCTGCCCAAGCAACAGAAACCTCCAAAGCAGACATTCAAGCAACTGCTACCCCACAACAATACCCACGTATCACATAGTTCACAAAGTCAGTGTGCCACACAGTCACAGCCCTTAAGGCTAAACAACATGCCTAATACACTTGTAATATGTGACTCTATTGTCAGACAAACTGACATCCCTCTCACCAGGCTGAACAAGGAGAAGGTCACTGTAAGCTGCCTGTCGGGTGCCAGGATCAGCCACATAACACAAGCACTCAGGTCACTCCAAAGCAAGTACAAATATGACTCCGTCATTGTCCATGCTGGTGTGAATGATCTGAGTTGTACCTCCCTGGATTAAATGAAAAGAGACATAGAGGAGCTCTCTGATCATGTGGCCCAGGCCGGTATGACCCTGACCTTGAGTAGCATCTTACCCTCACCAAGAATGATACCAGAGTATAAAGACACAATGATCAATTTCAACAATTGGCTAAAGTATTGGTGTCACTCAAAGGGGATCCAGTGTCTGTCAGCCTGGGATGACATGCTTGACAAGCCACATTGCTTCGCTAGGGATGGCTTGCACGTGTCACCCCTGGGTTTTCGAATACTGGCCAAGGCTCTTGCCACCCCCACAGTGCCTTTTTTAGGCAAGGCTCAAAAGACAAACCCACCTCCTTAGACAACACAAGGAAAAAGAAACTAAGGGTAATGCTGCTCAATGCCAGAAGTCTAAACCTCAAGATGCATGCACTCGAGGCTCTCCTCAGTATGGAGAATATCGATATCTGTGCAGTAACAGAAACCTGGTTCAAGGCTCCCGAGAGCACCCCAGCACTACTAGGCTATACCTCATACCATGCTTTTCAGCCCCAAAACTCGGACCGAACCACTAAAGGAGGGGGAGTATCCATATTCATCTAAGATACCCATACCTCCAGGCTAGTGGCACTGCACGAAGCATCTGAGACCATCCATGTGCAACTAACAGTGGGAAAAACTGCCTTCCAGTTTGTAGCCTGCTACAGACCATGCTCCCAAACTCAAGAACCCCACTCAGCTTTCCTGAAGACACTGGAGAATATGAAGGTCTTTCCAAACACCATTATATTGGGTGACTTTAACTACCCAAACATAGACTGGGAGCACTACTCAAGCCCCAACACCCTAGCCCAATGGTTCCTAGAATTTATAAACTCAAATGCTATGAAAAAACTGGTCACCACTCCCACAAGAGGGGAAAACATATTGGACCTAATCATCACCAACATGGGGATTCTATGCTCCATACCAGAGGTATACCCCTCAATGGTAAGATCTGACCATAAATTAATTACAATGGACATCCATATCCCATCCCCACCCCCAGCAAAGGAAACCACGGTCAAAAACTTCTCAAAAGCAAACTTCCCACTTCTCAAATCCGAGGTGGAATCCTTCAAAGCCCCAGGGCCAGTGGAAAATATGGCCCAAAGCACAGAATCCTTTACAAACGCATTCTATGGATACCTACAGGAATGCATGGATTGTGCTATCCCAAATAAAACCAAGACACACTCCTCCAAAGGCAGGAGACCTGTCTGGTGGACCCCAGCCATAAATAAGCTGTACAACAGAAGGAGGAAGCTACTACATGGTAGAGCAAAATCCCTGAAAGGGAAGGCAACTCTGATTAGTACTAGCAAGAAACTACGATCCCTCATAAAATCATCTAAGGCTAGCTTCGAAAGAAAAATTGCACAAGACGCTAAAGATAATCACAAGGCTTTCTTTAGTTATGTCAGAAACCTGGGTGGAAACTCCCAGATATGCTCTGAGTTAGTGCAAAATGACAAAAAATACACTGAACCCACAGACATTGCCAACATCCTGGCAGACAGGTTCAGTGCAAACTTCTCCCCCCTCCCCCCCAAATGATCAAATGTCTATCCCAACAGAGTGTAGCCTCCCTGACATCACAGATGCACAGGTGAGAGCTGCCTTCTCCAAAGCAAAAAACACAGCATCAATGGGATAGACGGTGTCCCGGGCTGCATTTTACATGAGCTCCAAGAAGAACTGAACCCTCACTTAAAATCACTGTTCAGTCTCAGCCTTACAACAGGATATGTACCCAAAGAATGGCATACAGCAACAGTGGTCCCACTCCATAAAGGTGGTGCCACAACGGACCCAGGAAACTATCGCCCTATAAGCCGAACTAGCCTGGTCTGCAAAGCTATGGAGCGTATCATCATGGAACTCATAAACAAAGACATTGGGAACCTCCAAACACTGGATCCTATCCAAGTCGGCTTCATTAAGGGCAGATCTTGCCTCTTGAACCTGGTCAATTTCTTTGAAACAGTCACCAAGGCCATAGACGAAGGGAAGGTAGTCCACACAGCCTACCTTGACCTTGCAAAAGCCTTCGACACAATACCCCACTCGGGCATCATAAATAAGCTCACCAGCTTAAATACCAACCCCTATGTCACAAGATGGGTTGAAAACTGGCTTAGCGATAGAACCCACATGGTCAGAATTGCAGGTGCCATGTCAGACTCTAAACCAGTTACAAGTGGTGTTCCACAAGGCTCAGTCCTGGGACCTCTCTTGTTCGGTATATATTTCTCTGAGGTACAGGCTAACACAGGAGGTCTATGGCTGACAAAGTTTGCAGATGACTGCAAACTGGGGGCCATAATCGACTCGCCGGCTGACACAAGCATCCTCCAAAAAGGTCTCACAGAGACGGATAACTGGTGCCAGAGCCATGGCCTAAAGCTAAATGCCAAAAAGTGCATAGTCATCCCCTTTGGGAAAAACAAAGTGCCCACAAATTACCACATAGGTGGTAATCCATTAAGTTCAGAAGAAGTAATTAGGGATTTGGGGACCCAAGTAGATTGCAATCTCTCCTTTGACAATCACATTGCCAAAGTGGTTAGAAAGACATTCCATATAGCCCACCTTATCACAAAGGGGTTCACATCTATATCAAGAGAGGTCATGGTGCCCCTCTACTCATCAGTCATCAGGCCCATAATTGAATACAATGCCCCATTTGGGATGAACCTTACCCGACACCTGCTAAAACTAGAAAGACCCCAAAAGTATCTCACCAAGAGGATCAAGGGACTCAAACAGATGCCCTATGCAGTTAGGCTAAAGAAACTCCAGCTCTACTCAGTTGCTACCGCCTACTCAGAGGCGATCTGTGCCTGACGTATAAGGCCATGTCCAACTAAGAATTAATGGACATACTCCACCTCAAGAAATCCAAATCCATCAGAACTACACACTCCAGTTACTTAAACCTCAGCACAGAAATAAATAGAACATGCTGGAGGGACAGATTCATATCCCAGAGGCTCCCCTCACTCTGGAACAAAATCCCAATCCATGTCAGACAGAGCCCCTCAATGACCCTCTTCAAGAAGAATCTTGACGTTTGGATGGGCAATCGTAAATTTACCCCTGGGATCTCTTCTGTGTCTCTGCTAGACAGAGGCACAGTAAACTAACCTTAAATAGGCTATTTTCTGTGACCTACTATATAGAGGCATAGTAAACTAATCTAAGAAGGGTGGCGAAAGCCAAACACACTCTGTCTAGGCTTGTAAATGCCCTAGGGCAGATAGCCTAGTATCAACCTATGAACCTATGAACCTATATATATATATATATATATATATATATAGATAGATAGATAGATAGATAGATATGTATGTATGTATATATATATATATATAGATAGATATATAGATGTTAAATAGATAGATATGTATGTATGTATATATATATATATATATATATATATATATATATATATATATATATATATTTATAAAATATTGTCCACTTAAAAATTATCTAAACACCCAAATGTCAATGTTGCTAATACTGACACACACACAAAAATAAATACATAAATAAAAATAATGGGATTTTTTGCAGTCTTCTGCACTCCCTGATTGGTGGTGGGGCTGCACCCTCCACACCTCCTGCTAGTTATATATTTCAACACTGAGATCAAGCAATATTAGGAAATTGCATACTCTCCAGCACCACAAATGTAGCAATCTCACACAAATGTTTTTTATTTGTAATTTTTTCAAGGGGGGAGTACTGATCTCCATGGACCTTTTGAAACTAAACCCTGGAGTGGTTTCTGGTTAAGTGACTTGCTCAAAGTCACACAGTTAGGCAATGGAAGCTGAGGGAATCAAACCTTGCACCACTAGACCATTGAGAAGAGCTCATTAACAGCTCCCTAGTCCTCTAGGCTAACTGCCAGAATATTGATCAACTGTTTTGTTGACCGAATTGCCAAACTCCTCTCCCAGCATGAAACTTGGAGCTCTGTACAGAGCTAGACCATATCTAACAGTCACAGCTAGAAAAAACGTCTCTTCATAGTTTTATCTGACACTCCTTTGAGTATTCCCAGTCCTTACTAATCTGCACTTAAATGAACTATGTAATGTTTGACTGAAAATGATTGGGTAGATTATAAGTGATGTATAATGCTTGCAAATGGGAGTGTGTCAGTATGGATTGTGATGTAAAGTGCTTGCAACTAGGATTGTGTTGGTGTGGTTTGTTTTCATTTATATAAATGTATGATTATCTGTGTAGTATGTTATGGTTTAATGAAGATGTTCTTGTTTAAAAAAGCAGGAATTGAACACTTTATCTAATGTTGCTTAGTTTATATGATATATATATATATATATATATATATATATATATATATATATATATATATATATGTGTGTGTGTGTGTGTGTGTGTGTGTGTGTGTGTGTGTGTGTGTGTGTGAAGTATAATGCTTGTTATGTTAATATAGTTTGATTACTTTTATATGAATGTAAATGTGCCTATGTCACAAGTGATAATTCAATAAAGGTGTTTGAAAAAAAAACTAGATACATGTTAAATAAAACTGCAACACTCACTGTTGACCTTCCCTGTAAAAGCTGTCATTGCCTGGCACTGAAACAACCTAATTGGCTGGAATTAGCTTATTACTTTACTTACACACCATTCACTACAGTCCAAAATCTAATCAATAAAGCTGGAATTTGCCCCTTGTTGCGCAATGCAGTACAGCTAATTCTGCCAAGTAGGAAACTATGGTTAACTGAAAACTTTCAACTAACAGAATTCAAATTAAACTATACTGCAGAAGATCCTCTTTAATTATGACACAAACAATTGGATCACAATCCTACTCTACCTACAACAGACAAATTGAAACCCTTTACAGCAAACCTTAAAGCAGTACCTAAACAAGTTCTGGCTATGATGATGCCCAGCACTAGGTTAAGCTAAATAAGAGATACCCCACCTAAGACATAAGACTGATGTGATGCATTAAGCTCTTTTCTTCTCTATACCTCTCCATACTTCTCGAGCTTCCTCTGCACAGAATCATATATATGGTAGTTTCCCTGTTGAAAGGAGAAACTGCCCTTGGGGAAACAGGTAGCTAAGCATCTGACATCTCCTTATTGGTTAAGTGGCAATGAGAACTGCACAGAATGCGGGGGGCAGAGTCCTGTTCAGTCCGCAGACAAGAGTTAGTAGTTTCCTTTCCTGCTGAATTCTTAATATAATACCAGGTTCATAGCTGTCCTGCGTTGGATGTTTGTACGTTCAAAAAAAAAAAAATCACCATCATGGTGGTTTCTTAATTGAAAGGAGAAACTTCTCTTGGGATAAGTCAGATATTTAACCGTGTAGCAACTCCTTGTTAGTCCGGTGACAGTGACAGCTGCACAGAATGGAGGGACATGGGTTCAATCCCCAGTTAAAGGTCAATGTTTTCCTTTCATGATGAGTTGTTAATACAGTCCTAGATTTTGCATTGGATACTTGTGTGTTCAAATATCACAATCATGCTTGTTTCATTGTTGAAAGGAAAAACTGTTCTTGGGAAAAAACAGGTATCTAACTGTTCAGAGACACCTTGCTTGTTTAGTTCAGTGGCAGTGACAACCACATGGAATGGGGGAGGGGGTCCTGGGTTCAATCCCCAGACAAAGATCAGTGTTTTCCTGTTCAGTACTTTAAATCTAGACTTGGTTTCATAACTAGGGTATTTCTTCCACACTTTGCTTCAAGCCTCACCTTCCAGCACCTTATCAATCATTCATTCCTCTTTGAAGCATAATCCACTCTATTTATTCCTCTGTCAGGGTGATGTCCCGATGGCTAATTCATTCCCTGAAAAAGGAGGGAGCCTTATTAAATAATTTTTTCTCCACAGGGACAAGGGTGCCCACAGGCAGGTGCAAGGGGTGCACTTGCATGCCCTTGGAACTAGCTGGCCAGGAGATTAATTTTCTTCTAATTAAAAAAAAACTTTTTTTGTTTTTTTTTTTATGGGCGTTCCTCTTTAAGACTGCCCTTTGTGGAAGGGTACTGGAACCATAGAACGAGAAGGAGGTAGTGCTCCCCCCTTCTACAAGACTATCTTGTCATGTCCATCCTTCAACAATTGAAAAACAAACTCTATGGTGGTGGTGGCATCTTTAAGGAGGACCAATGTGTGCTTGCATCGCGGTAAAACTGAAAGTGCGAAATTTTAAAACTTCCATTGCCTGACCCAAGCAAACTGAAAGCACATTTTTCCTGCTCTTAAGCTTTTCACCAACTTTCTTGCAGGTAAGGAGATGCTGATAATGCTGCTGGGGTATTTTGTTTCCGCTCTGCTTATGCTGGGAATGGGATCGTGTTTCTCCTGATATATACTGCTGAGGGATTTTGTTTTGTTTCCACTCTGAAATGCAACAGCTAATTTGACTTTTAACTGCTTTTTCAAGCAGCGTATCCAAATGTGGAAGAAATGACTTAGCCTTCTTACACTTGCAGTAGGTATAATGACTGATTCCTCCCACTGTTTTGGGAAGGTGTACTAATAAAGTAAATATTAGAGAGTTGTCTTGCTTAAGCAATAATTACATGACCACATTGCTTGATGAACCAAGAATAAAGCTGATTTGTAGTTGATAAGAGACTCACTAAATTTGTTCCATGGTGACAGTCCTTTCTGAAATAAAATGGTGGAATTAATGACCCTAAGAGGTGGATAAGTGCAATGTGGTTTTAAGGAGAGACCACAAACCTTTTAGCCAACTCTTCGGGATTGAATGAATCTATGTGTTATTGGCTCTTCAAGGGCAAGTGAGAGTATTGATTTCTATAAAGAATGTTCTTAATTTTGTAAAACAGACATTTGGCAGTTGTGTAAGTACATTATTTTATGCCATCTGATGGCCTTTTTAGATTGATCAGGTAGTACAGTGTGTGTTATAGTCCTCAAAAGAGTGAGTTTGTTTCCAAATATTTATTCACTCAATAATGATGGCAGACATTTGAGTTTCAGACTTAATAGCATTCAAAAAAGCATTCTAATGCAGAGCCTGCTACTCTAGCAATTTTCTAAGTATGTAAAGGCGATATCTGTCTCTGATTTTGGTCTTTTGTCTACCAATATCTTTTAGCTTTTTCCATGAATTTTGAGATAAGAGGTTGAGGCATAGGGTATTGCAATGTGTTGCACACTTTATTCTGACAGTATTGAGTGACACACCATTTAGTATTGTCTTCTAACAGAGCTTGGTCCTCTGGTTGAGTTTTTGGCTGTTGTTGCTTTTGTGTGGATTCTGAATGCACTCCCTGTCTGTGTGAGTTTTATCTATCTGCTTTCGTTTCTTCTCCTAATTTTTCTTCTGTATTATATATTTCTCTGGCCATTTGTATTTTTACTTTCATACCAATTTAAAACCAGAGGGGTACGTAGAAGGCAACTATCCATTTTTAGAGGGCCAAGAAGACAGGCACTATTCAAAGACAGGATTTATATGTCATAATATTTGTTTTCTTAGTTTATTGGTGAGTACTATTTTGTTAGTTTTGAATATTTAGGGACTGCTTATTTTTTTACAACTATTGAATTACTACGTATTGCATCAACATTTCTACATAGAAGTTGCTTGTCTTTTTGTGTGTATTATTATATTTATGTTATTTAATTTTCCTTTCTTATTGCTTTATTGTTCTTAATCGATATGCAGCTGAGTGTAGCCCTCTTTCTCCTAAGAATGAAAATGTCCTTGCCCAACAGCTTAAGATGTGTATTCTTGGGGATCAGGAAAACCAGCCACCATCTGAAAACACGAAGATTCTTTTAGGTGGAGTCTGCCTGCAGCAGGTGCCTGATGGTCAGAGTAGTCTAAAAGAGGTGAGGATGAAGAGGGTGCTCTCGAAACAGAAAAAGAGCCGTTCTTGATCAAGAATCCACGAAGGTTTGTTGTTTTGCCCGTTCAGCACAAAGACATTTGGAGACTGTATACACAAGCAGAAGCATTGTTCTGGACAGCAGAAGAGGTTGACTTGTCCAAAGACCTGCAAGACTGAGAAAATATTAAACCGGAGGAAAGATTCTTTATCTCTCATGTACTGGCATTCTTTGCTGCAAGTGATGGAACTGTTTTGGAAAACTTGATAGCCAGATTTGCTCAAGAGATTCAAATACCAAAAGCTCACTGTTTCTATGGATATCAGGTAGCAATTAAGAACATCCACTCTGAAATGTACTGCCTTTTTATTGATACATACATTAAGGATCCACTGATCATCGACACTTGGAACACACTTTGCGGCCCTGGGTTACTCCCGGAGCTAAAAAAAAAAAAAAAAACTCAGGGATCACATCTGTAGCACTGCTTGACAGGGGCACAGGAAAATAATTTTCTTGGCTGGCGAAAGCCAGAGAACCTTTTTGGCTAGGCTTATATAGACCCCAGGGCTGATAGCCTAGTACCTACCTATGAACCTATAACATTATTCACTTCTTTACTTATGGTTGAATGTGTATTTAACATTCACGATTCTCCATATCTTTGTATCTTAATGTATGGTTTATTAAAAGACCACTGGATCAGTAGAATTTTAATTTATTTTAATAATTTTGTATGCTGGTGTGTTGACAGGAAATACTGCCATATTTTGTACTTCTAAATGCATACCTTTACACTTCAGTCAATAATCCCCAATGTCTCTTATATATCCATATTGCATATGCTGGGACTGTGTTTAAATGTCTCTTATATATCCATACTGTGTATGCTGAGATCGCTTTTAAATGTCTCTTATATATCCATACTGCTTATGCTGGGACTGTGTTTAAATGTCTCTTATATATCCATAATGCATATGCTGGGATTGTGTTTAAATGTCTCTTATATATCCATACTGCATATGCTGGGACCATGTTTAAATGTCTCTTATATATCCATACAGCGTATGCTGGGACTGTATTTAAATGTCTCTTATATATCCATACTGCATATGCTGGGACTGTGTTTAAATGTCTCATATATCCATACTTCATATGCTGGGACCTGAGCGAATTTTGTTTTGTTTCCAATGATATATTCTTATGCTGGGGTTGTATTTCTGTTGGGGGTGTGTGTTGCTGATATATATGCTGCTGGGGGTGTTTGTTGCTGATATATATATATATATATATATATATATATATATATATATATATATATATATATATATATATATATATATATATATATATAGATATATATATATATATATATATATATATATGCTGGGGTGTTTATTGCTGATATATATATATATATATATATATATATATATATATATATATATATGCTGGGGGTGTTTATTGCTGATATATATATATATATATATATATATATATATATATATATATATATATATACACTGCTAGGGATCTGTTTTGCTGATATATGCATGCTGCTGGGTGTATGTGTGTGTGTGTGTGTGTGTGTGTGTGTGTGTGTGTGTGTGTGTGTGTGTGTGAAAGACAGAGTGAAATGCCTTAGATAGAGTTAGTAGGTGGAATTAATTTTAAGTGCATTTTCAAGGAATTGTGTGAAGTTTACTGCTGCTCATGCTAAGTCTGCTTAAAATGTACAACTGTTTTGTTCAGCAAATGGTATCACTATTGGTGTAAATAATTTTAAAGTAGTGTTTGTAGCACAGGAGGTAGTATACTTGCATCTTGATGCAGTGGGCTATAGGTTCTACTCCCACAGCATATAGATTTGTATTTTAAGGGGGTGGGGTGCTACAGGACTGAATAAGTCCTCCTTTTGATGAGGCGCCTAGTAACTATGAACTTGTTTTTCAGCTTGTCACCCATTCCCTATCGCAATGTAGTAGCTTACCATTTTTTTTAATGTAACACAGGCAATTTATTCTTCAATGACAGCAGGCACTGAATTTGTAGATGAATCACTGAAATATAAAGTTGTTTTCTAACAACAACCTCTTCATTAGTTTCAGATCTCTTTAATGTTTATTTATTCAGATGACTTTACTTCATCAGAGATTGTGCATATTGACTGATATTGGTGGATTGTAATAGCAGAAGCCTTTTATGGTTGAAATGTTCTGAATTGGGCAGTTTGTCATTATTGGTTCATATATTTTATTTAATTGCTTACTGGCAAAATGTTCAAAACTATAAATTTAAAACACGCTGTATCAAGTGGTGCTGTATTATACAAGGGATATGATTCAATCATTATATATTATAATAGATTCACCTTCCTGATTGTATTAAAGAACTCTTGCATGATCTTAAAGATGTATGCAAGGAGCCTATGATTTGAAAACAGCGCAAAGGTAAACTTAACCCGCCATTGGCCAGATGCATTTTCTCTGAGTGTGGGTTTCAATGCTGTTTCAGTCAATGTGAGTTTCAAAGGCAGAGAAGTTTTAATGTCAAGTCTGTTTTTATTGTAAGACTATGGCTTTGTTTAGCAAATGTCTATCAGTGTTTGTGCTAAAAAATTTGAAATAAAATTTGTAAATTAATTCAAAATATCTGTCATCATTGCAGAAGTAAAACATAAAACAGTATGCACACTGAGAGCTCTGAACACTGTTTAGGGCAACTGGGGAGAAATAGCCAATTTAGAGGACACTGGAATGGCTGTGTGTGTGTGTGTGTGTGTGTGTGTGTGTGTGTGTGTGTGTGTGTGTGTGTGTGTGTGTGTGTGTGTGTGAAGGGGGTGCTTGAGGGGGGCTCTGGGTTTGCATCCCCTGCAAAACATCCTGTGGTCTCCCTTGCACAGGGATGATAGCTGGGTACTATAGCTGGCTGTCATTTATGTGACAGCCATTCCTTTTGGACTTTCTACATTACCACAATGGTTGTGAGTTCTGAGATCAAATGTCCATTGGAGAGATGTATGCATGCACTGCTCACACATGACTGGTTCCCCTCTAGGCTAATGTGCATTGAGGTCATCACCCTGTCCAATAGTTTTGCATCTTTACTCCCCACACTCCTGGTGGGTTCAGAATTTATGTATGTCAGATCACCTTCCTCCCCACAGGATGGATGAGTCAACATCAGCAACTTGATTGCACATTCTGTCTCCTAGCCCATCCAGTGCTTGAGACACTAATCAGACTTTGGGTGTCTGGGTCACAGTCGGGGCTTCTCTCCTTCTGTGCCATGGTGCTAGGTGTGACTAGGGTAAATTCTGAAAGTTAAAACTAAGCAGCAGCACCTCTTTCCTCTGTTGTACATCTTACTAATTTTAAGATTCCACAAAAGCTTTTTTTTATTTCCCTGTATATTTCTGTTTTACTGTATGTATTTATTAATACAGAAGTTAATAATATCATAATGTTCATTGACAGTATCCTTAGCAGACTTACTTGGGTCAATATAGCGTTCCAGTCTGTTTTCTTAAGTATGTCATTTGCTGTATCATAGTTCCTACTGCAATGTCTAGGGAGGAATGTGTATTTATGAATGAGTTTGCTTTTACCCTTAGGCTAAGTATGATGGTATTATGCTCTGTGTTAATTACACAGGAAATAATGACAGATGGGTGCAGAAAGTACACAAGTGTGTTAGCATGATATTTAAGGTAGTACTATTCCTAGCTGGATTTTGCACTGATTTGTTCCAGGTTGCTTTGCTTAGCAAATTCAGTTAATATCTGGACCTATTATCATTGAACTAATCGGCCAGAACATAGGGTACCTCCAAACACTGAACCCATCTTAGTTTGGATTCATCAAAGGCAAGTCATGCTTACTCGACCTGGTGGATTTTTTGAAAAGGTCATCAAAGCAATGGATGAAGGCAAAATGGTACACACCACATACCTCAACCTGGTCAAAGCTTTTGATGCAATTCCCCACTCAGTCATAGTAGAAAATCTAAATAAACTAAGAATGAACCCCTATGTCACCCACTGGATTGCCAAATGGCCCACAGAGAGGATGCAGGAAATCAAAATAGGGGAAGTTACTTCCACAAAGAGGCTAGTCACCAGTGGAGTCCCCAGGGTTCTGCAATGGTAAGTCTTCTGTTTGGCATCTACATTTCTGAAGTAAAAGCCAATAATAAAGAGCTCTGTCTAACTAATTTCATAGATGACTGCAAACTAGGAGCAGTCATTAAATCCTCAAATGACTTAACCATCCTGCAGGAAGGTTTGCCTTAAATAAACAACTAGTGCCAAAAATCATGGAATGAAACTAAATGCTAAAAAATGCATTATTGTATCCTATCCCAGGGAACTACCACATTGACACTACACCATATTAGGGATGACCCAGTTTTTCAGGATTTGGAACTTATGTAGACAGTGGCCAGCTTTTGATCAATATGTGTCCATTGTTGTAAGATCATCCTTCTGTATCACACAGTTTATAAACAAGAGGATTGCATATAGATGTAAGGATGTCATAATTTCCCTTCACTCAGCCCTTATCAGGCCAGTCATTGAGTATAATACCCTATTTGGCATGTATGTATCCAAGCACATGCAACAACTGGAATGCCCACAGAGATACCTTTTCATGAATAGTACATCAAAACACTCTTTGAATGCCTGGTTTCCACAAATATGCACCTCCATTAGCTGCATACATTTTACTCACAGCCAAGGTTAGGATGAAAAGCAGCCTTCTCTAGAACATATTATGCATGCAGTAATATACATTGCACATGTGGTTGCTACACTGTCTAATAAGCATAATGCATGTTTCAACATAGGTGATAGTATATGTATATGTATGCTGTGTATCAAATGTCTACTGTTTTGTAACCATATAAGCTTTTCTATAACTCTGCAATAAGTACTAATGGGTAATAGGGTAATATTGTAACCACAACTGTGAATGCTGTTTACTGTTACCTACAGGTATAACTATGGTTTACTGGCATGACAAAGCCTTCTGCCATCGTATACAATAATGGTTATGTATATGTGTGTGTATCTCTCTCTCTCTCTCTCTCTCTCTATATATATATATATATATATGTGTGTGTGTGTGTGTGTGTGTGTGTGTGTGTGTGTGTGTGTGTGTGTGTGTGTGTGTGTGTGTCTGTGTGCTTGGACGTGTGCATGTTTGTGCCCACTCTGAAACTCCCTGATAATTATAAATATATATATATATATATATATATATATATATATATATATATATATATATATATATATATATATATATATATATATATACTAACTCCAATATCACAAAGCCCCTGGGGAAAGGGCATATTCCCCAACATGGGTACTGTCAATCTTGCACACCTATCAATCATCTGTTTCTGTCAATCAAAGAATGTCGACCAAACAGATGTTAACTTTTGAGCATTTTTTTCAAAAGTACAAAACCCAACTATATATAGTATATTTATCAATCTATTTATCTATTTCTATTTATACATAGATGTATGGTTACATCCTATGTTGTTGTAGTGCACTATTTATGAATACATGTTAATGAAATCAATTGATCAAATAACATGTATATAGAAAGAGGGTGCAAGACTGGACAATACTGAAGTTAGTTGTTTTCACTTTTCCCTGATATTGAGTGATGTCAGAGTTAGTATATTTAAGTTAGTGGGAAAGTAATGAGGTGCACAGTGCCTTGCCCCTGTGCAAAAAATATTAAAAGTGAGACTTTGGATGTTTTTTAAGAACTCTTTCAATGTATTTATTATACCTCAAAAGACAGAATTTGAGTTAATTTTAGTTTGATAAATTACTACCCAGATGGACAGATAGATATACATATATAGATATATGGGTCTACTTTCATTAATCAAATTTACTTACCTGAATTCTAAAAATGTGAGTTGACTTCTCCGAAACCTTGCTATTGAAAATCAATGGATCACCAGTATTTTTTTCTAAGAGAAACAAACCACTTGGCCACCAGGGAGAACTTTGCCCTCTTCCCCAGTGTAGTGCGATCTCAGAGTCGGTATGTTTAGTTAGGAGAGGTGGGGAACATAGGCTCCTGCCTTAATGGGTTTAATTTATGTCTATTGGTTTTGTTTTTCCCTGGTGGCCAAGTAGTACATTTCCTTTTAAAAAAATATTGGTGATCCATTGATTTGGAATAGTATGGTTTCGGTGAAGTCGGTTCGCTTTTTGATGGTTCTGGTAAGTGTAGATTTGACTAATGAAAGTAGACCCAGATATATACATGTTTGTGTGTATGTGTTTATATAACAATAATACAGCAAATTCAGCACATGCTGCATTAGTGCAGTGGATAAAAATCTGCCTTGCTAATGTTACTACTGCAGTGTGTATCACATATGAACACTGTTAGCTACATTACCCCTTTACTTACTGCAAATACTTTTGTGTAATGTAGACTTTTTGGAATCATACCCATAAGTTGCAAAAACTGATTAAGGAGACTTAAAGCTTTATGCTTCTGCCTAAAATGAAAGAAAGTTTCAAAAGCTGTAAAAACATTGTAGTTCTAAAAGAAAAAGAAGGGCGTAATTAAGTGTTCTAATTGCTCTGAGTAGTGGATGGAAGCAAAAGAAAGAAATGTACTGAGAAATCTGTAGAAAAAGTAACATTATTAGAAAAAAAACTAGGAAATATAAGTTATTTTCTAGCACTACTAAAGAAGTAGCTGTACCTCCTTATGACTGTCACTAATGGGACACAAATGCTGCTCATTAAAGTGCCAAAAAGGCCTCACTGATATCGGTCTTACCTACTTACAAAGCCAAACAGCATCCCTTAGTAAGAATCAGTGTCAGAGCCACATAACATTATATTACAAATGCACAGGCTCTGTAAGCTTCAACAGTATCTGTCATATCTTATTGCTGTATTGGTGAGACTCTAAATTATACTTTTGGGTTTGTATTACTGAATGATGCAACATGCAACTTTGGCATCACCTGCACTGGTACCTTCAGTTTTGCAGTCCTCGCTGCCAGTTTTATTTTTGATTACAAATCATTCATAAGAGAATATTTCAATATAGGCTAAGAAACACCAACATCATAGCAATCATTGCTTGGACTGGCACAGGGCCCATATAGGTTGCTTATGGTGTCAGAACAGAAACCATCTTATTCTGTACTGCTGGTAGTAGGGAAAGAGAAAAAGGTCGTTTTCTTCACTCCCTTCAGACCAAGGGGAAGTATTTTATATTGGGCATAGAGATTCCCTGATTGATCAGGATTCAGATTATGATGATATCATCACAATCTTCTTGGATTCCACATCACTTAGACACAGATATCTCAAAATGGTGAGGCCGAATGAAATCAAACTGTACACATGTTCATTGATTTGTACCTTTAACAGACTTCCTTTGATTTGACCTTTAACAGTCTGTTTAATATATATTCTTAACACCCAGATGCTCTGATTAACACCCTCAAAAGGGCGATAGGCTGTACTCGCTCTGTTTATTTAATACATGTAAAGCTGATCATTTCACTATATTCCTAAGTACCGGTGAATACCAAAAGAATGCTTTGCCACTGACCCCTCTTCCTTTAAACAGATATTGCATTATTTTGGAGCAGATAGGATTAAGGTTAGGAAGTTGGCGTAATGATTAAGGCACTTATCTTGCAGACACAAGGTGCAGGGTTTGGTTCTCACATAGGGTTATCAGCTGGGCTTAAAATGGCCTGAAAGGGCAGTTAGCATAGTACTAACCTATGAACCTGTTAGATTTCCTCAGCCTATTGATAAGGACTTTTCATTATTTATGTCAATGGTGCTGTATACCGAGTTCCATCCTCATCAATTACAGGAACGTATCCAGTTTCTGGCTGATTGATAGACAAAAGGAAACAATAGATGAGCTCATGTGTGCTTCAGATAAGAATGGGGTGCACATGCTGAAGTGTTTTTGCAATACCATGTATATAACTAACAGAGCTTCAGACATTGGAGACATTTTAAAAGATATGCTTGGGGTAACACTGAATCTTATCCAGAAGACAACGGTTCAGCTTCTGGTGTTGTTGTATCAACTAGTTTCTTATTTGATAAGCCGACTGATGAAATTTTAACTGATTTGCAGGAAAAAAGGGCAATACATGTTGCTAAACAGCTTTTCCATTTGTTACTCAGTAACATTCTAATAACTTGCCAGTTAAAATGGTCAGTATATTGAAAACAACAGGTTATGACGCTAAAATGCATGCAAACGCATGCTTCAATTTCCTCCAGACTCCAAAAGTTAAAATTCATCAGTTCAGTGCAAATATCCATGTATAGATTAATAAACCACCAGTCATTAGCTCTTGAAACTGAATTAAAAACTCATTGCTTAAAGAAACAAAAGCATAACTCATTGTGGTGGAATAAGAACATTCATAAATTATACAGAAAAAAAGAAACACAGTGGGAAGATATAGTGAACGGTAATGATGGATTAATGTAGGAAACTGATTTAAAAAAGCAAAATACATATGAATTAAAGGAGTGGGGGACATGTTATATAACTAAAGTGTCCGGATTCATTAACAGCTATACTAAATGCTGCTATCTTGTCAATGGCTCACTGAGCACAAGATAGCACACTATTTGGTATCCATTAAACAGTTTAACACATAGTATAGAGTCTCAAAACAAAGAGAATGGCAGAATATGCTGATGAAATCATAAACCACTGAATTACATGATAATTAAACAATCCAGCATTGCAGAGCTAGTCAGGAAGCTGTAAGGCAATTGTTCACACTCAGTGCTCACTTTTGCCCTGACCTTGAAAATCCATTATAATACAGGCACTGTTACACTTGGAACAAAATGTCAGGGCTTGCTGCTGCAATCATTATCCTGTATGTGCAACAGTCGTTAAATCAACATACTCCTTCTGACATACCTTGGGCAAGAAGAAGAGTGTTTACACCTCATTTGACTTATCATGGAATTCATGACAGAAATTGCAGAGTGATACAGTGTGGACAGGAAACATAAGATAAACTATACGACCTCTGCCACCCCCACCTCAGACCACAGGAAAATTGTGGAGAACCCATCCAAGTGGAAACAAAGCTATGTGTACCATTACATATACTAGTTACTGGTATTTTCTAGAGAGACTCACAGGGATATATTAGGGGTGTCACAGGCATCGATGTCTAAAATATTATATCAGTTTTTAAATGCAGTGCTACAACATGCAAGGAATCACATCTGTTTCCCATGCACCCCAGAGCAGACAAGACCATGCAACAGCACAATTTCCAGATGTTTGGGGGCAAAGATTGCACACACAGAAAAATAAAAGCACCACCCAGTGAACAGGGCAGCAGCAGATATAGATGAGGAGAGTCTGATGGAGAACCACCATCTGCAGATGGTGGTGGCCGAGATGTACACAATATGCCCTCGCTGTAGCTAAGAGGAAAAGGATAGCATACACACTCACTACCTAGGTCAAAGCCAAAGATCCCACACATATATAGATATGAAAATTAATGCCTGTCAAACTTCACAATCTGTAATTAACCAGGTAGTGGCTGTGTTCTGATACCATCAGACAGAGACAACCTCCAAGGACACAATTTGTGCCTGCAGTATTGACAAGGAAAGTTTGGAACCTATAAAGAAAAAAAATTACATAACCTAGTACTCTCATATGGAAATATGTACATGTCCCTAAGCATGTTACAGTTATGACAGTAATAGCTTATATGATTGATGTTTGCAATATTATAATCAAGCCCTTTTTCCCCCATTTTCTACATGGGGTGGGGATGTCATGTCAGATGTTGCCATCTCTCCCTATTCAGTGCCTGCCTTCTTCGACACTCATATCTGACCATTACAGGTCTTCTCTCACACAATCCATCCACCTCTTTGCTGGACAACCTAATTTCCTCTTGCCTTCTTCCTGTCTGTCCCAAATCTTCTTCAACAGATTGTCATCTGCTTTCCGGCACATCTGCCTGAACCACTGTAATCTGTTCTTTTTGACCTTTTTTTGTAATTGGAGCTACTTTGGCTTCTGCTCGTATGCCCTCATTTCTTTGTCTGTCACTCAGTGTGGGTGTCCTAGCACCCACCTCAGGACTTCATCTCCATCATCTCTATATTCCACATCTGCTCTGCCTTTACTGCCCAGGCTTCTGTACCATACAGTAGTATTGGATGCACCACTGTTATGTACACCTTACTTTTCAACTTCTTTGGCATTCTTCTATCATACACTATCCCTAACACTCTGTGCCAGTTGGCTGCAGCCCCTCTGATTCTACCTTTGACCTTTTCATTTAGACTTCCCTTCCCCTCACTCAGCCCTTCCAGATATCTGAAGCTGTTAGCATGTTCTACTGTTTTTCCTTCTATCTCAGTTTTCAACTTCTTCTGATTTCCCCTATTTGCTGCAATTACAACTGTCTTATCTGTACTCAGTTTCATCCTGTGTGCCTTCAGTTTTGCATTCCATTCCACTATCCTTTACTGAAGTTCTTGCTAAGAGTCTGTCTGTAATACCACATTGTCTGCATACAGCAACTTTGTTGACCTGTCCACTCCGACCTGTCTGCTAATGTAGTTTATCACCAGTATAAAGAGCAGTAGACTCAGAGCTGAACCCTTGTATACACTCACTCCCACTGGAAACCCTTCTGTAAGATCAAACACTGTTCATACTTGAGTCATTGGGTCCCTGCATATAGCATGCATTAATTCTATCAATGTTTCTTGGACTTCAAACCACCACAGTACTGCCCAAATCAGCTTTCTTGGGAACTTGTCATATGCTGTCTCCATGCCTAGGAATGCCCAGACGAACCCCTTCCTCATGTCTAGCTTCTTCACATGTATCTGTCTCACTGCAAACATCAGGACAGTTGTGCCACATCCTGATCTGAATCTGAACTGCCCATGTCCCATCTTACTTTCTACTAACTCTACATATTCATTAATCAATCACCCTCACCAGTTCTTTTCATGCAGTGTGATAGGAGTTTGTTACTTCTGTACTACCCACAGTTGTGAATGTCCCCTTTGTTCTTCAACACTGGCATTGGTATGCTTATTCTGCAATCATCTGGGATATGCCTTTCTCTCCACACTGCTATGAGTACCCTCAGGAGCCATTTCTCCCCTATCTCACCCAGCATCTTTATCATATCTGCTGTGGCCTCATCTGAGCCTGCTGCTTTCCCTGACTTTATTTTCCTTAGTACTATTCTTACTTATTCAGTGGTGGGCTTCTCCTCTTCTCTCATCATAGGCTGTGTCTGTGGCAGTACAGCTTCTGTGGGGTTTTCTTCATTCAGAAGTTGCTGGAAGTACTCCTTCAATCTGCCTTTGATGTCCTGTAGACTAGTGAGCAGGTTGTTGCTGGCATACCTTATGGAGGTTGTCTGACTATTTTCTTTATCTTTCTGTGTTTGCCTTGTAACCTGATAGAGTCTCTTTGTGCCATCCACTGGGTCACTTTCCAGAAGTTGGTAGAGTCCCTCTGATGCCTTGTTCTTAGCTACTGCAACTCCTCTCTTAGCCTCTTTATTAGTCAACCAGTATTCCTTCCTAGCCTGATCTGTTTTTTCTATCTCCCACATTTTTCTGCACTCCTTCTCTGAAGTTGGTAGAGTCCCTCTGATGCCTTGTTCTTAGCTACTGCAACTCCTCTCTTAGCCTCTTCATTAGTCAACCAGTATTCCTTCCTAGCCTGATCTGTTTTTTCTATCTCCCACATTTTTCTGCACTCCTTCTCTCTTTTGGTGACATCTTGGACTTCCGTATTCCACCATCAGCCTTCCTTATGTACTTTATTTCCATACCTGGCTCAGCCACCTATCTGTTTTGTAGCACTTGCACATGCTATTTTGAGGTGTTGCCAATCTTCTCCAAAACCACCTATATCCTCTTCTTCTTCTTGAGGTGATAGAGCCCTGAGTAATTCCTTGAACTGTTATGCTTTCTCTCCAGTTAACATCCTGATCTCTGTTGACCTTAGAGCCTTCTCTAACCACTGCTTGCAGCTGATCATGGTAATCAGGGGTTTATGCTGTATGTGATCTTGTGACTGTTTTTCTGACCCATGTGTTGGCTACTATCAAGCCATTTTCCAGACAGAAGTCTAGAATGGCCATTCCACCTTCATTCCTGTTGCCCCACCCATGTGGACCCAAGCAGTCCTCATATCTTGTTGCGTCTCTCCCGATATGTGCATTCAGGTCA
The DNA here is from genome assembly GCF_019279795.1 of Protopterus annectens. Classification (NCBI taxonomy): domain Eukaryota; kingdom Metazoa; phylum Chordata; order Ceratodontiformes; family Protopteridae; genus Protopterus; species Protopterus annectens. Next base: position 1,049,968,268 of record NC_056746.1, on the reverse strand, counting down.
CCCATTTCCTTTTATTCGTTTACCTTTACATGTGCATATTTCACAAGGGTGAACAGCAATTTTCCGAAAGGCAGTTTGCAAAGTTTGCAAACGCCGAACGGAAAGAGGTTTGAATGTGCAATGAGCGAATGCGCAGTGAGATTCGCTCACTGCACATTCGACATTCTGGGGCAGAGTACACTATAGTGGAGATTGGGAAATGGTTCCTTTCCCCACTGTAGTCCAATCTCAGAGTTAGAATAATAAAGTAGGGGGGATGTGGGGGGAACTTCGTTTTTTTTTGTTCGACATTAATGTTTGAAAAACAGCTAATCTGCTTTTCAATTTGCTGTTTTTCGAACATTAAGGACTGTCAACGTTTTCATTTCCGTGGTTTCGAGTCGCTCAAATGAGCACTTGAACCACTGTGATTCAAGTTTATGAAGGCAAACCCCTTTTATCTAGTAGGTTCTACAACTGCTATCTGAATATACTTTTTTCCTCACTATCACAACCCTACTGTGGGGTCATGAATACTGCTCTTTAATTAGTTTGTAGTGTGATTGCCATGACTCTATCATTCATTCTGATCACATTTCCACACTGCCTTCTGTAGCCTCTCCCTCACCACAATTCCCACACCATTTCTAGCCCATCCTCCTCCTCTTGAATAGTAGGCTCTGGATCCCAAGCCAAGTGGCTTTGCTACACAGTCCTTCCATCTTGTCTCCTGAATAAAACAACGAAAGTGGCAACCTAAAAAGGCCAGTAAAAACCAACAGAATCACTCCAAGTCACCAGAATATAGGCAACCAGCAATATTTATTCACGATATACACAAATTCATAAGCGCTTTCATCTTTGACCTAGAGGTCAGAGACAAAAGCGCTTATAAATTTGTGTATATCATGAATACATTTTCCTGGTTGCCTATATTCTGCTGACTTGGAGTTGTCTCCTGAATACTTAGAATGTCCAGCTCCTCCTCCTCCTTAACATTGTGTCATCCATTTTCAAGACTATCAGGGAACCTACACTGAATGTGGCAAGTCTGAGTTCATGTTTGGCAGGTTGATTGGTTTTGCACACAGCTATGGTATGGACACAAGCCAGCCAGCAGTTTATTGATCCAAGGCTGCTGAGCTTTATGGTAGGTATATCCTGACCAATAGGGGCTGTCCTCACCATTAGTATGGGTCCTTGATGTAGGCTGGACTCAAGTGGGTTCTAACTCATTTATCACTTGCAAATACCCATGAATATTTTAGTGACATTAGTCAACATGACCAGATCACCTAGAGCCATATTCCTATACCGTCAAGTGGCAATGCATGCCACAGCATGTAGTTTGTGATACATGTTCTCCCAGCTTGAGGATACTGTGCACCACAGTAGATGCCCAAAGTAGTTGATCTATTCAACTCTTCTCCCACAGGGTAACATCTAGAGTCTGTGCTGCTGTCCACAGTTCCATTCTTATTTGAGTCTGAGATGGAAATACTCAATATGTTTTTCAGAGGTGGATGAAACCTCACAGAGACACAAGGAGAATATACATTGGTCAGAGGTCAGGATCAAACCTTGTACATTGTACATGGGAGGCAATGACCTTAACCATTATGCAAACTTTGTGTCCTGCAAAATACAGCTATGTATTCTAACCAATAATGTGTATCAAGCATTTCAGTTAACACTATATATAAATCATGGCGCAAGTCAATGATACCATTATTTGCACAAATATAATAATAATTGAGACTGAAGTATCTACTGCTTCAACTGCATTACTTACAGTGCTAACTGAAATACATTGAGGTTCTACAATTATATATCACAACTGAGTAGGAACAAGAACTCAAAACCTATTCTTCTGCAAGATCTGCTCATAAAAGCAAGCTTGTCAGTAAACAAGCAATCACCCTGCGTATCAGACGTATATGCAATCCTAAGTCACAAGACATGTACAAAGGGTAGGCACAGTCATCATTCTTTGCACAGGGTAGTTGGGGGGGGTTGCAGGAGGACAAGGCTGAAACCAAAGAAGTGAAGTTGTGCGAGTAAGAAACACATGTATTTATTAAAGTTTACAGGTGTCAGGGCCAGTAACAAGGGATGTATAGCACTCAACAGTACTGTTCTGATAACTTGCAAGTGTGTGTGTGTGTGTGTGTGTGTGTGTGTGTGTGTGTGTGTGTGTGTGTGTGTGTGTGTGTGTGTGTGTCTCTACATGAACATAATCAAGCATTGTGCTAGTACTACATCCTGGCATTTCAGACAGTTGTGAGCTGCGCATGGTAGAGCAGGCAGTTCAGCGTGATTGTCCCCAACTGCAAGATCTACCTCTGCCAAAAGTTGCACTGCTACTTCCATGTCCCTGGCTAGAACTCGGAGTGCTACCTGAAAGTGAGGAATGTCTGCTGTATGAACTCTCATCATGACTACATCCAGGACCATAACCCTGTAGCCTAAAATGTCTGGGTGTGGACACTGCAATCACTTCATGGAGCAGTGGAAGCAGTGCCACTAAATGAGTGGGATCTGACATGGCCACATTGGCTAACACTAGATTATATAGTGGTTCTCCAGCCACATGAATGCCCACCTTCCCCCAGCAGACATTCCATCACAGACACTGCCCAAACTAGTGTGTCATTCATCCTGTCCAAGGAGTCATCCACATGGTTCAGGAAGTGACACATCAGAATGCATGATGTTTAGTGCTAACTCTATCACTTCTGAGGCCCTGGTAGAATATGATTGTGCCTTCATTACTGCCTTAAAAATACATCTGGCAGCACTAGTGATACAGTAGCATGAGGAGGAAGCCCCTATGCCTCTTCATCACCACCATCACCATCATCATTATCATCATCAGAGGCTACCAATACTCTGAGATCAGGTGGTAGGAGATCTACAGTGCCACTGGCAAGATCACCTATGATAACAAGCAATAAACACAACAGAGAGAGAAGCATGGAATGAAATTAATCAAATGAAATAAATGTTAAAGCAATACAAATACTAGTCTCAGTTAGAACTAAATCTACCTTATAAATACTGATAATAATAAAAACGGTGTGATTATGTGCAGGTGGTCTTGCAAACTGCAATCCAGATGTCCCTGTTTGTAAGTAAAGGAGAGGAAACAAGGTTAGTAAGTATCACAATGCAAATGACACAAAAAAAGAAAGCAATCCCCTTTACATCTGCAAATTAAGAATCATCTCATACAAAAATGTACTGACCAGTTGAATCCCCACAAAACATCCTCTTCTATCTCTCTTGCACTATTTAATCTAACCCACACTTATCATTGGTTCAAGATATATCAGACATATAAGATATATGGATATAAAGGTATCTAGAATGACAGTTAAATTATTTTTATTTTGCATACCTGAAAGTTCTGCTTGAGACACTCTGGGTCTATTGTATACATCAGCACCAACATCAGTGATTCTGTATGAACCCTCTACTGAGCTCTCTCAATCTCTGACAGTGGACAGAAGCTCCTCTGTTTCAGTCAGTGGTATTTCAGCAGCAGGACCACCCATGTAATTATGAGTTCCAGGGCAACTGCAGCCACCCTACAGTGGCAGGAGATGATCATATCACTTGCCCTGTGTTGTTTCTGGGAGCAAGTTCTCCCATGGCCTCCAACAGCACTGATGGCATTGACTTCATGATGCCCTATTCTGTCTCTGGGAGATTTGTCACCTCTACCTCTCCCTAAGAGAAAAGCTCCATGACAATTGAAGGCCTGGATAATGACCTAACTTTCTGCATCAGTGAATGGTGGCTTGTGGGGTACAGATGTCTTGAAACATAGCCTTGTATGAGATGACACAGAAAACAGACACAAAAAAATTATAATTCAAGGAGACGATGGCTGTGAACTAAATTATGCATGAATGTATGTATTCATCATGTGCACAACGATTGAAAAGATAATGCTCCCTATGACTACACACAAGACAGCTCCCCTCGCATAAAATGAATAAAATTGGTGATTATAACATCTCTGTAATGCAGACAACAGTTGTGTAACTGTGTAGTACATCTCAGCAGAAACAATACCAATCCACAATGTACAAGCAGAAATGGAAAAAACTTTTATAGTGGCATCTTCACTTATTAGGAGAGCTGGCAGGTAGATTTCGCAACCTTAACACATTCTTTGAGGTACATATGTAAAACCACCTGTCCTTGCTAAGAAGTTTTACTATATTTTTCTGCAATAACTGTTCAGATTCCCAGAAAATAAAATGTACACCATTATGTCAGGTAGCATTCCTTACAAACCTTTATAATGTACACAAATAACTGGTATACATGGGTTATGCCAACAGCCAATGATAAATAAAATGCAGACAGATAAACCAATGGCTGTATTGGACATTGCAATCCAGCATTAATGTTAATCTAAAAGTATACTATAAAAAATAGCAACGTACCTTGACAAGAAAGCAGTTTAGAAAGTAGATAAAGCATCTCAAAGTGTATATAGCAGTATTGAGCTCTCTGGATCTAAACAGGTTCCTCATTAGGATACTACTTCCCTAGCTACACAATCACCTTTATGTAGTGCAGATTCAGCCCTCTGAATTTGGTTTAATTACTCCAAGCCTTTTGGATTTCTAATACCATGATGAGAAAAAAACCCATTCATAAGTCAAAGTATGATTAAAGTTCATGAAATTATTATTGTTTCAGTCTTGGACATTAGCAAAAAGTACACTTTGCAATATCCACAATGTGCCCAGAAATTAATCTTTCTGCAATCCATATGGAGCTACATGTATCGCTAGCATATCAAAATATGACTGTAAATTCTTTTTTATGAGGCCCAATGCTCATACTACTATTGGAACTGTCTGGATATCCTTTTTCCACATTGCCCTCATTTTTACCTGTAAATCCTGGTGTTTTATCATTTTGTGTCTCTTTGTGCATAAGACATTGTAACCACTGGGTGAGGCAATTTCAATGATCAATGTTAGTTTTGTCTTCTTTTCATAGACTACTATATCTGGCTTACTTGCATCTATGTTTTGAACTGTTGATAAAGGGTGATCTCAGATAATGCAAACTTAATCATTCTCTATAATGTTTCCAATGCTTGTCAGCTACTTCAATATCGTAAATATTTACACAATCCCCTGTGCAACAGTCTTATGTCTTTCAGTATACAGGCCCTCTGCCATTTGTGTATCACACCCAGGAACAAGATGTGCAAATGTTTCCAGTTCTGTTTTACAGAACCTGCATTTGTCTGTTTCTCCCACATGTTCAATGGGGTCTATATTAGAAGATTGAATGGTTAAAATAGCGATCACTCTTCTATCAAACTGAAAAACTCAACACTTTAAAATGTTGAAGGCTTGGATCAGTGATTTTTTTTACCCCAGGGAAAAAAAATTGTCTTCCATGCCTTCGACATTTTGCGGTTTTGGGTTTTCAAGTTTGATAGAAGAGCGTTCACTATTTTAAGCATTCGATCTTCTAATAGGAACCCCATTCAATGGACTTTTTTAATCAGTGTGTATGTAGTCCACTATCCTGGGCCACCAAAATTAAACTTTAATCTTTTGGTTTTAATTCACCTCTTCTTAACCATACCTGCATCCTAACCTGATCGACATGAGGTTGTTCCAGGAGTTTTCTGTACCTATAACTATATTTATGTATTTTCCACATTTCCTGCCTTCTCATCTGATTCTTCTACTTATATTCTTTCTTTTTTTGGGGATATTCAGTTGTTGCTTGATTTTTGCCTACTTCTGGTTTGATTTCCATTCCTGCTTGACACCAATACACTTCTGTTAAACTAAGTAGGAAAGTCATCTTAGACTTGTGTGCTTCATGTTTTAAAACTTTCACTATGTTTGGATCTGCTGAAGCCAGCAGATATGCAGTCTTATGAGTGCAGATCTACACATTTAATTGTTTCGGGGATGCCCATACCGCCTTCAGAAAGAGGAATTTAAAAACTTGGTATACACACTGATTTTTATATATCATTTGATAAGCATGAAACATTTTTCTTGTTTTCCTGTCCAACTGATCGAATACCTTTTGGGGCCAGTCAGTCACCCCAAAACTGTAAGTTAGAATCGGAAGAACAAATTGATTAATAGCCTGGACTTTGTTCCTAGATGTCAGGGTTGTCTTCAGCATTAATTTTAGTTTTCTAAAGTGTTCCTTACTGAGTTTCGTTTGCATTTTTTCATGTTTTATTGTTAATCATTCATCAGTTCCCAAATATTTATACACTCCCTCTTGCTCAAGTTCATTTATATCACACTCCTGTCCCAAACTGATATTTTCTTGGTGCTGCAGTTTTCCTGCTTTAAATGATGCTCTTACACATTTATCAAAACCAAATGACATTCCTATATCATCTGAGTAAGTTTTGGTCACTTCCAGTTGAGCCTTCAGCTCCTAATCTGATGAACTGTGCAGTTTTAAATTATCTGCAAAAAAGTTGAGAAGTTTTATACATTTTTTTGTTTTCTGGAGACCAAATAATAACCATGACCTAACCGTTTAAGTAGAAAGCTTAATGGGTTAAGGGCAAGACAAATGTGCAGCAGTGACAAAGAGGCATCCTGGAATATCCCTCTTTAAATTTTTATCACTGGGATAATAATTTGTCCCTTATCATGACTTTGCTGCAAAGTGGTTTGCTACTGTTTCATGGTCACTGTAATATAATTGATCAATGTAGGGTGTATCTTATACATCTGTAAGCACTCCTTTAGCCATGAATGTGGGATGCTGTCAAATTTTTTTTAGTAATCTATCCATGCCATAATTAGATTCCTCTCTTTACAATTCTCTATTATGACTTTATTTAACAACAAATGATCCTTTGTTCCATTTGACTTTCTTTTGTTACCCCTTTGTTGTATTGCTATGATTAAGTTTTCTTCTAAATGACTATAAATGCCATCAGCATCTATTCTATATATAGTTTGTACATCGTCAAAAGGCAAGTTATTAGTCTATAGTGTTAGGATAGCTTGCAGGTTCACTCTTAAGGAGGAGTATCATTTTTTTCTGTTGTTAACCAAGTTGGTGCCTATTTAGCATGTGTGTATAAGTAATTTTGACTAAGGGCTAAATCTTTGTGTAAAGATATTAATACTTTTAGCCAGAAGTTAGGCACTGCATCTGGTCCTGTGGTTATCCAGTTAGGATCTTTTCTTAATTTTGTTTCAGTTTCTCTTTCCGTTACTTCATCCTATCAAATATCCTGCACATTTTAACTTCTTACTGTTTCTTTTACTTCTTCTATCCATTCAGCATCTACAGCGTCTTCATATATATTTATCCAAAATGTGCCTATTTTTTCTTTTCAAGTAGCGTTTCTATTCCTTTTGCTTTGTTTCCAGATTCTCTATAAAAAATATTTGGGTCAACAGTAAATTGCTTATTTTGCACTTTTTCTTTATATTTATCTGCATATCTTCTAAGAATTTCTGCTTGTGCTAATATCTTTAGTTTATTATTTTCAGTAGTGTACAATAGATCCTGGTTGCGGTGGTGGTGCTGCAGTAGCATTGTCGCCTCACAGTTAGACGTTGCCCGTTCGATTCTCAGTTAGAGCGTCTTCTGTGTGGCGACATGCGTGAATGGGTGTTCCTTCATTGAAGGTTGTGCGTTAGGCCCGGCAAGCCAGCATGTAAAACTCTACTGCCATTCATTAGCGGACCGGAGTTCCGCTGTGGCGACCCCTAACCGGGAAAAGCCGAAAGACACAAACAAACAATAGATCCTGGTATTTTCTGATACTGCACATTGCTTTTATCACATTTATCTTTCTAAGTATTTTTGTTGATCTTTTCCCTCGTCTATACTCTTCTAACAGTGACACTTCCTGTCTTAATTGCTTTATAGATCTTGCTATTCGATGCTTCTATGATGACATTTGATTTCTTCCCTTCCTTTCCCTTATTTCTGTGTATTTTTGTTGTAAAAATGTATCTATTAATTTAGATGTACATTAATATACCCTAGTTATTTATGTTATATCACATACATTTCTGTTAATAGTCTTGATTACTATGTCCATATGTTTTATTAGATTTCTGATATTTTGGGTATTATTGACTTTCTGTAACCTATTTCATTCATTGATCTTATATGTCTACCCATTTCTAGTAAATCAAGCAACTCTTCCCTTAGGTAATTTTCTTCTAAACTGAGGGCACATTGTTTGTTCTCCATTTCCTGTGGGCATTCTACAGGAAGTTCCAGAACATATTCATGTGCTATATTCTCTTCAGTGTCATCCTGTATCATCCATTTTTCTTTCATATGGGAACTCATTGGCCCATCACTCCACAACAGTGACTGTGTCTGAGTTGCCAATGTTTCCTGCTTCTTCCCTTGCTGTACAACTCCAACTGAACTTTTGTACTGGTTTCTTACTGATAGCTCCAGTGTATCATCATGTGGCAACCAATCAGATGCTTCCCATTCCACTTGTTTCTCCTTAATTTGGGGACTCATTATTCCATCATACTGTGCCATTACCAGACTTTGATTTTCTACACTAAATCCTTCGCTTCATAGATAATCCATAACTTCAGCTTCTATTTTTTTAACTTATCCATTACTAATTTCTTTTCTTCTTTCCCCCTTTGTTTTCTTATTTTTATATTGTGCAATTTTCCATATCCAGATGCCTTTGTCTGTATTTTTCTTCAACTCACTTTGGTGCTGCTTTGTTGTATTGATTAGTTTTGCTTTCTCCTTTGCATAAATATTGCTCCATATTAAATCCATTTTTCTTTCCCATGTCCATATTTCTTCTTCAGATGTTTTCCACTCTACCTGTTTCTCCTTACTTTGGGGACTCATTGTTCCATCATGCTGTGACGTAACCTGTGTTGGACTTTCTACACTAAATCCTTCACTTTTCAGGTATTCTATAACTTCAGCTTGTGTTTAACTTCTACTTTACTAATGTTCTGTTCTACTGTCCCCTTTTGTGATCTTATTTTTGTCAGCAGTATTGAGCCCTCTTGATCCAAAAAAGTGAAAAATTTAATTTGGCTTGCTTACGGTAGCGCAAATAAACCTGGTGTTGGTGGGTGTCTCTCAGCACCCTAGATAGTAATGATTGCAGAGAATGCACCCAGCAGATGACCATCTCTGTGGTACAAGCTGTAAATGAAGTGAGCTTAGAATAAGAGGACGGATATCGTAGGTTTAGAATCATTTTATAGATCATTTTACTAAGGGAAGTCTTAATAAATATTGTTTCGTTTTGGTCAATGAATGTGCTACTGTTGGAAAATAAAAGATTCCAAGTAATAAGAGCAACATGTGATATGCATGACTTTAAATATGAAAGTTATAGTCCTAATAATCTGTCACAGAAATGAATTTGCTGCCAGAGCAAGGCACTTTCTACATATATCTTATAATTGTTTAAATGTTCCTTTTAATTATTCTCTATATGTAGTCGCTTTTATTTGTTTTTAATTTGCCATCTTCATTTACACACTGCTTGGCAGTGTGCAACCAGGGTTCACTACTAAAGGAAAAAAATGAAAAAATTAATTCAGATTGATGTCAGCATCACAAACAGGTCTTGCATCAGTGTGCAGCTGTCAGCACTCAAAATAGTGACTGTATCATATTTACCTATTATCTACCTGTCCTTTTGGCACAGGCTGTAAATACAGTAACTTTGAAGAAAAGACAAAGCTGCTAGGGGGTTCAAACCAGTAGTAAGGATAGTATTGATGATGGTGTGAACTGCAAGGCTAGACATATGTTTTGGAATATGAATTACATACCTTAAGTGTGAGTGCATGTATGCTGAATATCTTACCTATAGACCTTTTGACTTGCTGTTACCAATGTGCTATAGTAGTAAAATCATCTATTCTTCTTGCTAATGACATTATCTGCTATGTATGATATCGGTATAGCTTCCAAATTGTGAGAACAAATTTTAAAAACAGAATGAATGTTGAAATATGTACAACATATTACATATTATTTATCCATATAGCATAAGTATCACTCATCATTGTAAGACAGTTCCCTTTCAAAGTACGTCAGTCAGTATGACTTGCATGTGGTATGTCACAAATGAGATGTTAATTTCTGTTTGTCCCCTTTATGAATAATTGTCTTTACCTGAACCAGTCATGAGATGTAACACAAGTTATGATGTTGTAAGCCAATGTTGAAAATATTATTCATATTTAATTATTACTTTCATTGCAAGTTCATATCACTTGTTACTTTGTTGCCTTTTGCATTTACTTGCTACTGAGTGGTAAGCAAACACATTTCACTGCCAAAGAAAATTTTATTTTGGGCAGACTTCTGTAGTGCAAAAATGCCTGACAACTATGCACAGATATCAGCACTATGGAAAGTAATTAATAAGTAAATTTCACCTCTCAGATAATTATCCTGTGGCACAAGGTATAAGTGAAGTAAACTGAGAGAAATAAGACAGGTGATGCAGGATTCTAATTGAGTTAATTATTAGTTTTACAAAGGGTGTCTGAATACATAAACACTTTTATAGCTCACTGTGTTGTGTAAAACTCAAATATTCTCAATATTGATAAGAGCATGTGAGCTGTTGTCTTTCCACTTTCCCATTATTTTTCATTGTCTACAAGTCTGATAATATATTCCACCAAGTATATTTCTGATGTTGCAAAGAGTTGTGAGAAATATGAAAGGGTCATGTCAATGCATTTCTTGTTCTGGCTATTGCTAGATAAATGCATTGATTGAATTCATTTTACTGTCAGCTTTTTTCTTTCTCATATTTTTTCTAATACCGTTTCATTTTCTCTCCACTCGGCAGCCCACAAACATAGTTCACTGCCCAAGGAAAAAAGTGAACATTTTAATTTAGACTGTCCTCTGTAGCACAAACATACTTAGCAATGTTGCACTTTAGTCAGTTCTCTGGACACTACTGAGTGGAGAAATTGCACCTGCCACATACTTACTTCAGTGGTAGAAGATGTAAGTCCAGAGAGTTTAGATAAAAAACACAGATGATTAAGGGTTGAGTCCAGTTAACTGATACTTTTACAAAGGGTGTCAGCATCCTATTTTTCACAATATTTTGATTAGGAATGTAAACCTAAACACAAATGAGAATGATAAATATGTTTATTACAAGCAATGTATCAGTAATGCCTGCATAACTAAACTTTTATATTTAGCATAATATCATTAATGCTTCACATATAAAACCAAGGTAATGTCTGCAAAATTTGTTAAACATGACAATGAGGATATTTAGTATAACATGCATTTGATTGCATATGCCTGATGGGCACAATAGTCTTGTTATAATCATCATGGCTCATCACATACCCTATGTGCTAAGGACAGGTATGTCTTGTGAAGTATGTATGTAACATAACTCAGCCTGTATTACTCAGGACAAGCAAATTCATCCATTTGAAACATTTGGAAACAGAAATACCGCCTGTTACATGGAAATGCATTTCCAGGACTACTTAATGACAAACACATATATCTCTGAAGTAGATCTCCATTCATTCTGAAATTAGCGTATCTCTAATTACCATGCTTAAAAGGAAGTTCTCATGTGGCAATGACAATTAATAAGCTAAGTTTAAAATTTTTGCATTCTTTATCCCATTGATTTAATTTCCAGATGCCAAAACACAGTACTAACAGTGTGTAAGTCCCAGCATCAAAATGTGTCCCAATTCATGCTATTTATCATTTCTGTATGTCTGCTTCTGCTTCCAACATACCCTGCCAACCTAACTTTGACATTCCTAAGCTCCTTCCCCAATATTCCCCTCTCATTAGAAAAATACAGAAAATGGGAACCTGTCCCACAAAAAAATAAACTTCATACATATCTCCCCAAAGATTACAAGCCAAGCCAGTTCACATTTTTTTGCTGAACATTGGAAATATGCCAATAGATTCAACATCATACATGGTAAATCTCACTGCCATATTTCACACCTTTATTGCTATTTGAGCTAAGCGCTGCCAATGTGTCTCTCAAGGAATCCATATACTTGCAATTGCTCAAGTGCTGTTGGCAAGGCTGTTCATCCTTGGGCACAAGCTGTTACATGCAAGATCTGAACTGTGCACCAATTCAGACATATATTATTAGCTTGACTTCTGCAGGCATGGCTGTTGATATTGAGGAAGATGCTAAATTTAGAGCACAAAGGTAGGTTGTTGAGGAGTCCAAGATTTTTGCAGCACTCTTCGTGAAGTGCTACAGCTATAGCCTGCTGCAGGGGGATTATACTGGAACTCAGTATAAGGCTGAATTTGGAATAGCTTGACCAAGGCTGTGTCCAGTGTAACTGGCATTCCCTACACTGGGGAACCTACCCTACCAACCTTTCACTGACATTCCTAAGACCCTTCCCAATATTCCTCTATCTTGGAAAAATACAGAAAATGGGCACCTGTCCCACAACAAAAATTACATCCCATGCATCAGTCACCTGTGGGTCTTCTTGACACACTTGATTTGGTCCAATTGGCTATACAATGTTATTCTGTTGTCACTCATCCCTGGTGTGGTGACTCTCCAAAGTCATGAAATTCCTGGTACAAGCCTGCACGTATGTTCTGAAGAAGTAGATAATTACAGTTCCTTCCCATCACCCTCATGCAGATTCCTGTATTATTTCCCATGACATACCTTTTGCTGCCCCCCCCCCCCACACACACACACCATTTTCCTTTCAAATCCTTTTTCACATGTTTTATTTTGTCAAAAAATAGAATCCCACACATGGCCAGAAATGGCCAATGCAAAAACCTTCACTTTTTGACTTCAGCATTTGCGAGGAGATTGGCATTCTGCACCAGTGTTAAGTGAATGTGAATGGTATTTAACTTCCTATGGCAAAAGCTGAAGATTTTAATTTCATCCATGGTAATCCAGTTACTTTCATGCAGATGTCCTTAAATTTGCTATGCTATGAAAATACAGAGTAAAGACAGACTAAAGGCAGTATTGTGAGACAGTTAATGTAACATTTATTAGGTTGCTGGTTGTAATGAACTGGAAGTTGCTATGTGGCATGTTAAGATAATTTCCCTTTTTGTAGACCACTGTTACTGCAGTGTCACGGGTTCATTTGCAACTGCAGATCATACTATTATTATTATTATTTCATGACATTTCATATTACTATCATACTGTTATTTGCAAATGCTTGCGTTTCTCTCCATTTACTTTTCATTAACACAACATTTGAATAGTGCAGCAAGACATCATTTGTGAAAACATTGCAGCCCAGCAGGGAGATTTAGTAAGGCACCCTTATCCTGCTTATGACTTGATGTTGACTGCACTCTGCTACCCTCTCTTGCTCTGTATAACAAGCACATTATTTTAGAGAGCATGACAGTTTAACAATGAAATAATAAGTAAAAGTAACATACTATACAAATGGTCCTACATGTCCCACAAAAACTTTGCTGCTATTCCTCTCGCTGTCTGTATCTCTCTCTCTGTCTGTGTCTTTTCATACATTCTGCTTCAGTAAGTTGTCACTGTCCATCAGGTATGGTCTTTCAAGTGTGCAAATTAGGAGTTCCTTTGTAGCATGACAGATAATCCCCAGGTCTATAGACAGATTTTTGTCTACTTTCAAGGGCTTGCGTACAGGCATTAGCTAAGTGTTACTGACTGCTTTTGGTACTCTATTGTATGTGTAATAGTGTCTACATATTGTTATGAGCCAACATTATCCTGTTTTTGTCATAAGCTACTTGCTCCCTGCCTCCCTCTCCCCATTTACGAATCTTCTCCCTTCTGTCTCATTAGTCTTCCTCCTCTGCATTTGTGCAATGTTTGGTGCCGAGCACTAACTGCAACTGAGTTTTTGCCTTCAGCTGCATTACTCTGGTCCCCTTCATGTTGTTGTGCTCAGCTATGTATAGTCAAGTTAATCCACTTTTCAACAAACTGAATTCTTGCATGAACAGCTTACAGTTGTCAAGAGGGTAATGAAGAACAATATTACATTCTCATTTCTGCAATCTGCTGTCACATGGGAACTTTGTAATATATCACAAAAACGGTCTGTACTGCAATAAATGGAGTGAAGAAGCAGTAGTCGAATTCAGACTCAAGAATCTAATGACAAAAAACAACATTTATTGTAAAGCTTTCGGGTCACAAACACCCTTCCTCAGTGCTACTATCATGAAAGTAAACAATACAGCATTTAAATAAGAGTTCTTAAAAACACATGATTACAGCCAGCCTATCACAGAATAATAATGATACCCCCATATTACAATATACACTTTGTAAAGATGCATATGTATATGTAAAAAAAGTTATATAAAATCATTTAAGAAATCATATATAAATATATATGCACATACCATGCACATATATATAAACATGTGCATAAACTATACATTTTCTGCCTGTTTTTTTTTACTAAAATGGGCTTCAAGCTAACAGCATTATTTAAGCCAGGTTATAGGCAGATTCTTTACCTGGTTTAGTAGAGTTATTCATATTCATTATTACGTTGGACAAAAATATATAATCACAGGTTATGATTGCATGACAGTGAAACGGTTATTTGGCGCATGTCATGCTGTGAGTGCTCCTGTGGCATGTGCATTGAGTGCTGGATTTATACCTTATATACACAGATAGAATGTTGTTTTATTCTGGTACAGTATGTGTACTGCATGAAAGAAACAGTTTCCTTGGCAAAGAAGCATTGCGATTGTGCTGCTCATTGTTGTAGGGACAGTAACATGCATAGCTCCTTTTTGCATTCTGACTAGATCAGATTGATCAAATTATACTTGTAACTCCTTTCTTACTTCACTCATTGATCTTAGTTATTTGTAACAGCCTCCATTGCTATCTTCTGTGGCAAACACAGTCAATACCGAGGTCTAGTATCATAGGCAGGGGTTTGAATCTGGTGACTTCTGTCTATCAGACAGCAGTGGCTTATACACAAAACATAGTTATAGCGCAGTCAGAGGGCCACCTTTTTCAGGCTATTGTCCTACAAGGTAGGGCATCCATCCCTGTTGGAAAGAGCTGTAAGCCCTTCAAGATTGTTCTTCATGACACAACCAATATGAGTACTTCTGTGGTGTCCATGATTGATATGCATCTCTCTGATACCTCTCCTGCCATGTGTTCGAAAATGACAAGATACAAATGTTTATTATGTCATTCATTGCTCACAGGCATTATACTTTTTTGAAAAAAAAATGCTCTGTGTTGCATGACTTCATCCAAACGTTTCTTTTTTACAACATTTTTTTTCTTCACACTGTACAGCTTTATGGCAGATGAAGGCTTCTATAAAAAGTTTCTCACTGTATGGCATGCTGCCAGACCATCATAAAGTATGACTGGACCTCTTTAATGACAGCTTCTTGTGTGTTGGTGTTGTTGAATTGCTGTTATGTTACTGTTTCCTATAATTCCTTGTGAACATGCCCAATATAACGATGTGTGAGATGTGTGCTATTCACCAATGGAAAACTTGAAACTATGATATGTCATCAGATCTGTGTTGTCATTTGTCACTTATGTATGTTGAGTAGTACTATATTACCATTTAGCATTTACATTACTGTACAACACATGCTTGTCTATTATATGATTTTAGGTGATAAACCTGTGTCCTAATGGTGCAAATAAAAGTTATTGGTAAAAACATGTCATTTTCTTTTTTTCAAAAACAAATTTTATTTTTCAAATACAGTTAAATAAATTCCATAGTATTTGTATATAACTTCTTAAATAACTATGTACACTATGTACATCAGCCTGACACTATAACATAGTTCAATATATACAATTACTTTATAGGTATAACAATCCAGTTATCAGAGTGTATGTTCAGTTATTGTAAATTATCAATCAATGATAAGACTTTTTCCATGGATTGTTAATAAATGTCTTAGGATGAATCCTTAATTCTTTAATTTTAATTTCCAACAATGCTGTGGTCTCCAGTAGTCTGTAAAAGTCTTCCAAAATCAGTATTGTGTTTGTATTCCATCTTCTTGTTACACACTTCCTTGAGATTGCAAATATTTTCCATACTTTATACATATTTGACTCATTCAAATGAGGACCTTCATACACATTTAATAATAATAAAGCTTTAGATAAGTTAAATGAGTCATTTTAATAAAGCTTGCAAAAATTTTTGAATACCATTCCAAAATGGTTTAATTTTAGCACAGTCAAAAAAAATGTGATTCCAATCTGCATTGTGCATTTGCTCACACCTCCAACATATTCCCTTTGTAGAAGAATTAATTTTAGCAATTCTATCTAGAGTTAAGAATGGTCTGTGCAAGCATTTCCAATTAAAAACTTTCCGGTATTGTGTAAAGGATGTATGTTTTATTGATAGTAAAACATTTGAGTTAATTTCTTCAGTTAGCTGTAATGAGTGTCATTTTGTATATAATTCCAATAAGAGGATTTGGGTGTTGTTTTATAATTTATCAATATCTTGTAAAATTTCAAAACACTAATTCTCATGTCATAATCATTATATATGATTTCATATAGGTATTTCATAAGTTTAGGTATTTCTTTAAATGAAAATTACTAATTATTCTGCATAAATCTTGCAAATACATCAGAATGCTTTGCATAGTTAGCCAATCTTGTTGTGGAATTTTGTATGTTGTTTCTATTGTTTACATATCCAGAACTTTTAGTTCTTTGATACTTTGAAACCAACAAACAAATCCTTTCTGTTCCCAGGAATTAATTATTTCTCTGTATATTTTATGTGGTTAGTTCTTTGTAACTATGAAAGGTGTTAAAAGATCAAACCAGATTTTTAAGTCTATATTTGCATTAATTTCCGAAATGAGTCAATGTAATAATTAATCATATGAGTTTTAGTGGGCTTGGTTATGTTATATTACATATTAATACGTAATATGTGCCATGGCAAATTGTTTTTTTCTGTTATTTGAATTTTTTTTTGTAAATCAAATTCATTTATTGATATTACAGTTAGTAATTCTTTCCAATTTGCAGAATAATTTGGACTTATCCAATCTGGTATTGTTTTAGATATTGATGCTTTTATATATGTTTCTATATAAGGAAAGTTTAATATTCCCTGTTTCAATGGTCTGATATGATGTATTAAAGCTATTCTGTTTCTTTTAGGAAATAATAAAAATTTTATTAGGCATGAGTTTATTTCTTTGAGTATATTCTTTTCTGGTAACAGTTGCATTGCCAAAGCTATATATAGAATCTTGGGTAGTAAAACCATTTTAACTGTAGTCTATCGTCAAATGTTAATATTATTTTGTTCTACTTTTCCACAGAGATTTTAATTAAATTGATGATATTATTGTAGTTTTTTGAGACTAATTCATTATTATTCTTGCATAACTCAATTCCTAGATATTTTAAGGTATATTCTTGTTTCCCTATAATGTGATTCCCTTCATCTGCAATTCTTTTTTTTTTATTTAAAAATAAAAATTTTGATTTTGATTTATTGAAATGGAGTCCTGAAGTCCTGTAAAATGTGTCAATTAAAATATCTTATTCTTCTAATGTCTTTTTTGTATTGGATAATGTTAATGTCATTAGCAAAGAGCATTACCTTAGAATTGTATTGTTCATAAACATCTACTCCTTTGATTTGTGTATTGTTATGTATTGAATCTGCCAATATTTCAATAGCCAAAGTAAATAGAATCGATGACATGGGACATCCTTGTACCCTTTGTTATATGTATAGATTCAGAGGTGAAAGGACCTAGCTTAACATGCGCTAAATTATTTGTGTGTGTGTGTGTGTGTGTGTGTGTGTGTGTGTGTGTGTGTGTGTGTGTGTGTGTGTGTGTATATATATATATATATATATATATATATATATATATATATAGATATATATATATATATATATATATATATATATATATATATATATATATATATACATATATATATATATGGGTCTATATTAGATCACCCAATGCTTAAAAAAGCGAATGGAGATTCATCGACCCTATGTAAGTGAAAGTTTACAATGTTGAAGTGTCAGAACAGCGATTTTTTTCCAAGGGAAAAAAAATCTCTGTTCCAACAAAAAAAAGAAATAAACAACAATTTCAAACATTACATTAAGTGGGGGCTTCATCCCCCACACCCCCCATTGTGGGGGTTGAACCCCCCACACCCCCCCTACTTAAATATACCAACTCTGAGATTGCACTACAGTGCCGAAAATGGCAAAGTACAGAAGCAGCCAAGTGAATTCTTTCCCAGGGAAAGAATTTGCTTAACAGCCACTTCAATATTTTCCATTTTCAGCCTTTTATGTTCAGCCAAGATGCATTCGAAAGAATGCGTCTTCGGTCTTCTAATATAGACCCTATATATATATATATATATATATATATATATATATATATATATATATATATATATATATATATATATATATATATATATATATATATATATATGTGTATTCTTTAGTAGGGCTTTCTCTATATCTAAGCCAATTATGAGTGTTTCTTTATTTTCTTTATTAACATAATCTGTAAGGGAAATTATCCTTTTAATATTGTCATGTGTGTGTGTCTATGATATATAAATCCAGTTTGATCATTATTTATTGTTTTGGATAGTGGTATTTTCATTCTGTTAGTTAACATTGTCATAAATATCTCATAGTCATTATTTGATAATGATATGTCTACATGAGGTACAGAGGTTTTGGGATTTGTTTTTCCTTTAAGATTGGTGTGATTAAAGAATATCTCCAAGGGGGTGGTATTAAAGCTTGTGACTGAATTTCTAATATAGTTTTATGGAAGAGGGATAGTATCTTTGAAGGAAAAAGTTTATATATTTCCATTATTATGCCATCTATCCCTGGAGCTTATTATTTTTACCCTCTTTTATTGTATCTGTAATTTCTTTGTAGGCTATGGGTGCTTGCAGATCTAGTTTTAATTTTTCTGGTATTTTTTGTATATTAGAACATTTTTCATCTAGATTTAATTGATCAATATGTATATTTTCTTTTTGGAAATGTTCCATATAGTGATTTCTATAGGCATCAAGAATGTCACCTATATCTGAGACATTTTACCCTTTTTTTCATGGAAGATATTTTGAATATTATTAGCTTTTGGTAACATTTTGATTCTTGTCAATAAATTATGTAGATATTTGGGAGAAGTGGCCAAGGTATTCATTTTTAGTTTTCTTAAGCTAAACTAGTTTTATGTGTTAGAATTTCATTGCATTAGGATCAGCTCTGAGCCCTTTCTTATTTGCAATGGTGATGGACAGGTTGACAGACGAGATCAGACAGGAGGCCCCATGGACTATGATGTTTGCAGATGACATTATGATCTGTAGTGAGAGTAGGGACCAGGTTGAGGAGACCCTGGAGAGGTGGAGATATGCTCTAGAGAGGAGAGGAATGAAGGTCAGCAGGACTAAGAAAGAATATATGTGTGTGAATGAGAGGGAGGATAGAGGACTGTTGAGGATGCAGGGAGTAGAGTTGGTGAAGGTGGATGTGTAGTTCAGAATAATGGTGAGTGTGGAAGAGAGGTGAAGAAGAGAGTACACGCAGGGTGGAATGGGTGGAGAAGAGTGTCAGGAGTGATTTGTGACAGACAGGTACCAGTAAGAGTGAAAGGGAAGGTCTACAAGAGGGTAGTGAGATCAGCTATGTTGTATGGGTTGGAGATGGTGGCACTGACAAAAAGGCAGGAGTCAGAGCTGGAACTGGCAAAGTTAAAGTGGTGTTTATTAGAACATCAAAGTTTCACAACTTCGAATGTCCTAATATCAACCCCTATTCAGCAAATGCTGAAAATAGCGAAGCTGCAGAACACCGAATTTCTTCCTAGGGAAGAAATTCGGTTGGCTGTTCTTGTGGCTTCGCTATTTTCAGCACTGTGGTGGAAAGTTATGGGTCGAGATCAGGTAAGTGTGCGATTGTGTGGATGTGAGGGTTAGGGCATGGGGTAGGTGAATTAGGGTTAGGGCGTGAGTCAGGTAAGTGTGCAATTGTGTGGATGTGAGGGTGAGAGCGGGGTAGGTGAGTTAGGGTTAGGGCACGGGTGAGGTGAGTATGTGATAGTGATGGACCTTAGGGTTAAGCTTTGGGTTAAGGTAAGTGGATAGCTAGTGGTGTATGTACAGTTTAGTGTAGGGTTAGATGTAGGATTTTAGGTGTATGTGTGTGGATTGCTGTTTGTTTGGTTTGCTTGTGTTGTGTGTATGTTTGTGTCGGAACAGGACATTTTTTTCCCTGGGAAAAATTCGCTGTTCTGCATGTTCGATATTGTCAGCATTCGCTGAATAGGGGTCGATATTAGAACATTCGACATTTTAAAAAGTCGATGTTCTAATATAGACCCGAGTTAAAGATGTTAAGATTTGCACTGGGTGTGACAAGGATAGACTGGATTAGGAATCAGTATATTAGAGGGTCAGCTCAGTTTGGACAGTTTGGAGACAAAGTCAGAGAGGCAAGATTGTGTTGGTTTGGATATGTGCTGAGGAGGGATGCTGATTATTTTGGGAAAAGGATGCTAAGGATGGAGCTGCCAGGTAAGAGGAAAACAGTGAGGCCTAAGATAAGGATTATGGATGTGGTGAGGGTGAGAGAGAATATGCAGGTGGTTGATGTGACAGAGCAAGATGCAGAGGACAGGAAGAAATGGAAACAGATGATCTGCTGTGATGACCCCTAATGAGAACAGCCAAAAGAGAAGAAGAAGACTGATACTTTCTTTTTTATCTCCAAATGATTTTGATTTTTTTCAGCTTTTACTGACAAAAGTTTGGATTGTAGATCTAATAATTCAGAATCTCATTCTCTGATTTTTTTAATACCAAGTTAGGGTTTTACCATACATGTAAGCTTGTAATGAGTCCCATATCATTATTTTATGTATCTCTGTGGTATAATTAATATCTAAGAAGAACTGTAATTCAGATAATAACCAGGGTATGAACTCTTTAGTTTTAGTTATATATGCTGGAATTCTGGAGTTAAAGATTAATGGTTTGTACCCATTTTGAAGTTTTAGTATCAATGAATCGTGGTCTGAAAAGGGGCAGGGAGTATTGAGAAAGTAATCATTTTAGGGTGTAAGTCATGGGCAGCAAATATTTTATCTATTCTAGTTTAGGTACCAAATCTGTGATCTTGATGGGATAACAACAAAAATGTATCTTCTTTAAATTTGAAAGTATCTACATGATGAAATGATTCTTCCCATTTGTTTAAAGCTTTTGATACAGCAGATGTACACAGTGGTATTTTATTTGTAGTTTCAGAAATATCAAATATACAGTTAAAATCTCCTCCTAATATTAAGTTGCCTTTATAATTTTTGGAAATGAAATCCAAGTATTTTTTAACAGTTCCTGATCAGGAACCAGTATAGATCGGCTAGTGTCCATATTCTGTTCTTATATTTAACTATTACTAATGCCATAAGGCCTTCTTTATCTTCATACTTATAAATGATTTCTGGGTTAATCACATTTGTTTTATATAAAATTGCTACCCGTTTTGTCTTATAAGTGGATTGTGCCAATATCTTATAGTCCTTAGGATTCCATTTGTAATTGTCATTTCTTTTGAAATGAGTTTCTTGAAGGAAGACAATTTGTACTTTGTTCAGTTTTAAATATTTCAGTAGATTTGATCTCTTGCTAGGATTGTTTAAGCCATTGGTATTTAAAGATAATAAAGTTAAATTCATCTTAGGTTATTTAGACTATGTATTTTTTTATTTTATTGTGACTATTAAACATTTTCCTCTGATAACTATAAAGTATATGTTTGAGCTTTTAAAGGAAATTATAACTTTTATACTTTGAGTGTTTATCAGTAAAGTAATGTTTTGATCAGGCATACTAAAAATGTTTTTGCGAAATAAATTTAAATTAATAAATGTTAACAAAACTAAGATCCGCACTAGCCATGGAATGAAAATCATTCCTATTCTGATGGATAAACCTAAGTCCATCAGTTTATTACTCATACCTTGACAATCCAAAACATCTGAGCTCCATAAATTAAATTATCATATGGAGAATATTTGTAATAGGAATAAGCGATATTTATATTATTTTGAACAGATATAGTACTATTGTTGATTAGATAGAATTCTTTAACATGTCCTTTTCTGATGTGCATGACACAACAGCTGTAAGCTTCATTTCTTCTTGTGTATATGTGCTGAAGTGGAGAATACAGCAGTGGTGTTGGATAGCATATATAAATTCCCTGTATATGCATCTCATATGCAAAAACTGCAGTCTATGCATGTATCCCATAAGGTATCTACTATCTTTGCTAACCGTTATCTCAACTTAGCATTTTATTAACATGTATATCACATTCATTTGTCTTTGTTACACTGTAGCTTTATGTCCCCCTCATATCCTTTGTTAGCATGACAGTTTATATTTATCTGCATATGTCAAGTATTGTCAGTAAGATTAATCAACATTACATCTACAATGGATATAAAAAGCGTACACACCCCAGTTAAAATGCCAGGTTTTTGTGATATAAAAAATTGAGACCACAATAAATAATTTCAAAACTTTTTCCACCTTTAATGTGACCTATAACCTGTACAATTCAATTGAAAAACAAACAAATCTGTTAAGGGAAAAAATATAAAAAATAAAAAAATGTAAAATAAGCTGGTTGCATAAGTGTGCACACCCTTATTGAGAATGGACAGCGCAACCTTTCTACAGAGGACTTAAAAATCCATCTGGAACTAAAGAGACTTGAGTTGGAAGCCAGGCATTTGGAAACAGAAGCAGAAGAGAGACTGAGACATCTATACGCTGAGAAGAATGAGAAACTGCTACGCCTGGAAGCTGAGGAGAAGGAAAGGCAGAGGCAGCATGAAAAGGAGATGCTGACTCTTCGCCAGAGTCATGGAGGTAATGGAGAAGGGAGTAACTGGACCCCAGAAGCACAAAAGGTCAGCAAATTTCTTCTGCAGTTTACAGAGGAGGATATTTTGATAGTTTCATTAATACGTTTGAGAGGGTATGTAAACAGTATGATGTTGACCAAAGGCTGGGTACGGTTCCTGACCCCCTTACTCCATGGTAAAGCTGTAACTGTGTTGTCTAAACTTGCTGATTGTGAATATTTTAATTATATTGCTGTTAAGAACTGTTTGTTAGAATTTTTTAAGCTAACAACTGAAACGTATAGGAAAAAGTTTTGTGAGCATAGATGGAAGGCAGATGAAAGTGTGTGTGAATATGTTTCTGAACTGAGTACTAATTTTCATAGGTGGGTGAGTGGATGTCAGGTCACCACTTTTGAAGGGCTACCAGACCTTCTGATGAGGGAACAAACCCTTAGCACTTTGCCTGAGGGCATGAGGATCTGGTTAGGTGATAGACAGTGTGCTACTTCAGAGGAGTTGGAGAAGAAGGGATACCTATACCTAGCAAGCAGGTGATCCCTGCACAGGAAAGGGACCCCAGTACTGCTCATGGGTCTAAAGCACCCCATGGTGGACAGCCCAGACTGCCCCAATAGAATCTGCCAGTAGCAGGGGAAGCCACTAGTTCAGGTACACATCCAGGACTTAAAGTTAAATGTTTTGAATGCAACCAGTGGGGCCATGTGGCATACAGATGTCCATGGAGGTAATGTGGGGGACAAAAGATGAGAGAGCCAGTAACTGGGAAATACAAAATGCCAATAGTGGGTTGTCTTGAGAAAACAGGGGTACCAAACTACCATCCTGCAGATGCCTGATGGGGAAAGGATTTTGATGAGGCAGTACTATGTGTTAAGGAAGTTACACGCAGTCAGGCCTTGAAACAGTCATGTGGGTCTGGCAGCCTGGGGGAGACCCAGACAGACCACATACTTGCATCCAGGACTGGTGAGGTGGTTACTTCAGGGAGGGAGCTATTCAGTAGCAGTGAAATGGAAGGTGAGCCACAGCTGATTGTGGGTACTGATATTCCCTTGGACAGAGTGACTGCAAAGGTAGAGGTGAGTAGTAGTATCCAGGCTGACAGTGAGGCACCACTATCAGAGGATGCCAGACTTCCTGTAGAAGGGGAGCTGGGAAGGGTTACAAAGAGAGAGTTGAGACAGGCTCAGCTCTCAGACCCTACATTGCAAGGCCTGAGGCAGGTAGCTAGTGAGGCACCTGATTCTCAAGGGAAGGGGGAATCTGTATACTGGGACAAAGGGTTACTGTATAGAGAATGGACCCCTGAGAGAGGGCTAGAAGGTGAGAGGGTACAGCAGTTGGCAGTGCCTAGAGGCTACCATCTGGTACTTCTAGCCATAGCCCATGATATTCCCTTTGCAGGTCATATGGGCATAAAACATACAAAGAGATGTATTATGCAGAACTTCTGTTAGCCTGGAATTTCCTGAAATGTAACAGGGTACTGCAGGACCTATGAGCAGTGCCAAAATGTAGACAAGGCAGGAAACAAGGTGAGAGCTCCTTTGATGCCTTTGCCTGTGATTGAGGAGCCATTTCAGGGGGTAGCTATGGATATTGTGGGGCCTCTGAGTACCCCAAGTTCCACAGGGAAAAAGTATATCCTAGTGGTAGTAGATTATGCTACATGATACCTTGAGGCAGTGGCTTTGTCCTCTAGGGAGGTAGAAAATGTGGCAAATGCTTTGTTAGAGATTTTCAGCAGGGTAGGTTTCCCAAAAGAAATACTGACTGACAGTGGTGCCAATTTCATATCAGACCTGCTGGCTTGTCTGTGGAAGTACTGTGGGGTGAAGCACCTGAAGACCCTTCCTTAACATTCCCAGACTAATGGCTTTGTTGAGAGGTTAAACTCTACAATCAAGTCCATGCTACAGGCATTTGAAGACCAGTTTAAGAGGGAGTGGGACAAATATTTTCTCCATCTGTTCTTTTCTTACAGCGAGGTTCCCCAGGAATCCACAGGTTTTTCACCCTTTGAGTTGTTGTATGGGCAAAGGGTGAGGGGACCTCTAGATTTAATTTGAGATTAGTGGGAAGATGAGTGTAAATCTCACAAGGATTCTGTTGTGGCATATGTCCTAAACCTCAGGGCAAGGCTCAGGGAACTCATAAGCTTGGCCCAGGAGAACCTGGCAGAACCCCAACAACAGAAAAAGGTATGATATGATAGGAATGTTCGAGCTAGAGAGTATTCTGTAGGGCAGCAGGTAATGGTTCTCATTCCTGTCAGACACAACAAACTGCAAGTAGCTTGGGAGGGACCCTATAAGGTGGTAAGGAAGGTAAGTGATGTTAACTACATGGTGGAACAGATAGGCAGGAGACAGGGACACAAATTGTACCATGTTAACATGATGAAACCTTACCATGATAGGGAGGCCCTTGTGATGAGTATTTACAGTGGCTCGCAGGAGGAGTCTGAGAGAGATCTGGTGGCTAATCTCCTCCATGAGGCTCGGACTGACACTTCAGTGGAAGGGGTAGCAATGTCCCAGCAGCTATCTCCTACCCAAGTTTGTGAAATCCAAGCAGTGTTACAGGAGTTTGGGGACATGTTCACTGGGAAACCAGGGTGCACCCACCTGGTGCAGCACCAGGTGGATACAGGACCCCAAAGGCCTATTAGGCAGACCCCTTATAAGGTGCCTGAGAGAGTCAAACAGACTGAGGGAGGAGATACAGAAGATGTTGGAAATAGGGGTAATTCAAGAGTCCAACGGTCCCTGGGCCTCTGGCTGGTGCCAAAGAAGGATGGCAGCACCAGGTTCTGTGTGGACTACAGGAAATTAAATAGTCACACAGAGTCAGATGCTTACCCCATGCCTAGGACGGATGAGGTCCTAGATCAGCTAGATGGGGCTAAGTATCTTACCACCACTGATCTTACCAAGGGTTATTGGCAGGTGCCCTTGACTCCCAGTGCTAGAGAGAGGTCAGCCTTTGTGACTCCTTTTGGCTTGTATGAGTTCACAAAGATGCCCTTTGGGATGAAAAATGCCCCAGCAACTTTCCAGAGGCTGGTAGATCATATTATAGTAGGAGCAGGAGGGTTTGCCCTAGCTTACCTAGATGATATTGCCATCTACAGCCATTCCTGGCAAGAGCACCTTCAACATGTCAGGGAGGTGCTGGGCAGACTACAGAGGGCAGGGATGACCATTAAGCCGGGTACATATCAGGTGGATATGGCAGAGGTCTCCTACCTGGGACATAGAGTGGGAAGGGGTAAGATCAAGCCATAACCTGCCAAAGAAGAAGCCATTCAGGCATGGCCTGCACCTGTTACCAAAAAGCAGGTGAGGGCATTCTTAGGGACAGCAGGGTACTACAGAAAGTTCGTCCCCAGTTATAAAACCAAAGCTGCTCCCCTCACAGACCTGACAAGGAAGAACAGGCCAGATAAGTTAGTGTGGCTGGGTCTAGGACTATTGAATGAAAGTTCAATAATCCAAAACCACATCTACCGAACACACTTTAGCGAAAGTGCTTTTTACTGAAAAAGCACTTTCGCTAAAGTCCCACAAAAAAGTAAAAAAAAAAAAATAAAAACAAAAAAACACACAACTAGTGTTTACGAAGGGGGAAAACCCCCCCCTGCACCCCCCACACTGCCCCTACTTTTATATTCTCACTCTGAGATCGCACTACAGTGGGGATAAGGGAATATTCCCTTATCCCCACTGTAGTACAATCTCAGCAACAGCCATTCCCCCACAATTTCCCTTACTTTTCAGCATACTTCCGTGAAAGTGCTTTTTCAGTGAAAAGCACTTTCGCGGAAGTATATTTTGGTGAAACAGCCATTCAGGGAACAGTACGAGATCCGTGTGGACCCCAGCATGTGAGCAGGCATTCCAAGAGCTTAAGGAAGCTTTGGGAGGACCCCCTGTATTAGCCAGTCCAGATTGCAGCAAAGAATTTGTTGTGCAGGTGGATGCTTCAAACCATGGGTGGGGGCTGTACTTAGCCAGATTTCTTCAGAGGGATAAGAGCACCCAGTGGTTTATCTCAGTTGTAGGCTCCAACCCAGGGAGGAATGCTATGCAGCTGTAGAAAAGGAATGTCTAGCCATAGTGTGGGCACTGCAGAAACTTCAGCCTTATCTATATGGAAGAAAATTCACTGTAGTTACAGACCATAATCCCCTAACATCATTACACAGAGCCAGCCAGCAAAATGCCAAGTTGCTAAGATGGAGCCAAGGATTGCAAGCATATGATATGTCAGTGCAGCACTGCAGTGGGATTAGCAATGCCAATGCAGATAGGCTCTCAAGAAAGGGAATGGGGTAAGGTATACTCAGATAGGCCTAACCCTCTCAAGCAATGGGTCACTTGAAAAACTAGCTTGAGTTCTCCAGATGGGAGATAGGTGAAGATATGTGAAAGCTGCCAGCCTAGCTAGATAAAATTTGTAGATAATTCTGTCATTTGTAAATATTAATATAAGTCACAGGCTTGTTTTCTTAAATGGAAGAAAATGTTGTTAAATGTGGAACTGCAAAAATGTAACAACAGTGCTCTCTGCAGTAGGAAGGCTGATAAGTCAAGCATTGTGTAATTATTTGATGTCAAAACTCAGAGCAGAGATGTCTAAATGAAGAAATTCTTTCTATTGTTTGGAGGCTGGAGTTAATGGCTAGAATTTACATGTATACTTTCTTTTATTGGTCTGGCTTCCTGACCAGCTGCAAGATCAAAAGGGCTATTAACCTCTGAGTTTCTGTTAGCCCGGGAAACAGAAAATTGTTAAGAATGATGTAATGTGAAGCAGCACTGTGTTATAATTTAAAGGGAGAGAGAGTCAGAGAGCATTTAGCATTTGTCTTGAGAACATCCAACTCACCAGCATTCTGCCTGTGTCTATATGTAAGTTTATTTTAGAACTGTGTTTTCTCTTAGATATAGCTAGGAAATAGGAAGATTATATTATTTTTTCTGCAGTGATGTCAGAACTATTGTACTGTATTATTTTAAGCATTTGCCTGTGATCTCTGAACTCTTGACTAGCACTGTGTAGTAAGACGCACTGTCTTGTGTTTTTTTATTATTTATTGTTAAATATTTTTAAACCTTTCAACTGTGGCTGTTTTATGTAGAGATCATTTAAGCTCTAGAGTACATTGCATGTATATTGTGATACTGTACTAAGCCACTCAAATAAGCCTTGCTGTTCAGTTACACTTACCATTTGGATAATAATATTGCATAGTAATAATTGGACACCCTTTGTTAAGGGCCTTTTTAGTAGCTAATGTTAGAGGGTGGTGGCAGCTGGCACTACCTTGTGGACTGGGAAGAAAGGGGGCACAGCTGGAGAATCTGTGCCAGCCTTCCCCAGGAGTGTCTGTGTGTTTGTATATAACTCGTTTCTCAAAATGTGTGGGTGTCAGCTACTTGGGCAGGGACATGAAGCACTGGTTGACAGAGTGGGTGCTGGAGGTTTTAGCTTGCCCACTAGGCTGAGCTTTGGACCTTATAGCTGTGCCAGTGGAGAATCTTATTGGGATCTGGAGAGAAAGGGAGAAACCAGGCCCAGATTGAGTGTGAGCTATGTATGCTCTTAAGGGAAGTTGTACTTTACTGTGTGTGTATTTGTTATCCTTCCCAATGTGGACACCCCTCACTGGTGTTAGTGGTGAGGATTGAGGGTCCTTGATTACTGGGCCAATGTACGGGCATCACAACTTC
Source organism: Protopterus annectens (assembly GCF_019279795.1). Lineage (NCBI taxonomy): Eukaryota > Metazoa > Chordata > Ceratodontiformes > Protopteridae > Protopterus > Protopterus annectens. Next base: position 1,049,939,577 of record NC_056746.1, on the reverse strand, counting down.
TAACAGCTCTTTTTCATAATTCAAAAAGCTCCTCGTATCACACCTAGTGGAGATGTGTCTATGTTCTTGTTACTCCCCTGATTAGGCCTTCCTGATTTCCCAAACAATCTTCTACACTCTTTATTTAAATAGCAGGATGCAGTAACCTCATCTGTTAAGTTTATACCTCTCTTTGTCATTTCAATTACACCTGTAGGAATACATCTGTATGTGTATAACCCTCTTGATTATTTCAACTGTAACTGTAGCAATATGCGCTATGATGGGGCATTTTTTCCATGAAATGAAATGCATGTCTTCTACTTTTGCATTATTTGTCATCGATATAGTATCCTGTATGTTCATTAAACTTCTGAAATGTTTGTAACTGGAACTCTATGTACGCCAGTATATGTTGACATTTTCCTTGTAACTGGAGCTTTTCTACCCAAGCTTCCACTGAAAATGGATCTGTGTCCAGTCGGACTTTCCCAGTAAACAAATGTCAAATAAATAAGAAGAAGTTAGGTGGTTATCTTGTTGTCAAGTTCTATTAAGAACTAAAGAGGAAGTTCTAACTTTTTTGACAACTCAACAATCTCAGTTAGTTGATTTTCTCAGTGATGAGCTTTGATGCAATAAGGTTGCATTTCTTTCTGGTTTGTTTCAATCTTTGAACATACTTAATAAAAGTATGTAAGGAGGTGAAAATATTCTTACTTCCAACGACAAAATTAATGCTTTCATAGAAAAACTAATGCTCTGGGAAGAAAGAATCAGAAGAAAAAAATGCAGTAGAATTGTTTGAGCTAACGAAAAGGTGGAAACTGGGTGAAAGTCTTATAGATCTAATTTTACAAACTTTAAGATTACTTAGTATAAATACTGACAAATATTTTCCCTCAGTTGGCATATTATCCTTGGATTGGATAAGAGATCCATTTGTCTTAAATGCATGCAAACTGGCAAATTTAAATATTACAGAAGAGGACGAGTTGACAGAGATAAGAAATGATAGAGGATTAAAACTTAAACATGTAACAACAGATACTACTTCATTTTGATTATCTCTCAAAAGTGAATTTCCCAATATTACAAAAAAATAGAAGAACTTCTTCCTTTCTCTGTGTCATATTTGTGCAAATCAAGCTTTTCTGTAATGAATAATATTAAGAACAAAAAACAGATCGCGGCTGGAAACCATGGAAGAAGATTTAAGTGTATGCCTGTCCAAAATTCAGCCTCACACAAAAGACATTCTAAAACAATGTCAAGCTCAGATATCTCATTAAATATTAAATGCAAGTAGAAAAGAGGAAAGTATTTTCTAAATAAATCAAAATTATACCTATTTTTTGTCAGGCAAAAAATATATTTTTTGGTGTGCCGCAAGATTTTTGCAATTAATTTATATGTGCCACGAGATGAAAGAGATTGAAAATCTCTGTTCTAGGCAGATCCAGTATGTGTCAGCTTGGGATGGGATGGTTGACAAGTTTTCCTGCTTTGCCAGGGATGGCCTGCACCTCTCTTACCATGGCTTTTGCATTCTGGTAAAGACTCTGTTGCCCACATAGTGACTTTTTTAACACAATGTTTATCTGATGGACATTCCAACCTGGTAAATTTTAATATGGAATACATTAATGTGGTTCTACTCAGTACCAGGAGTCTTAACAAAAAGCCCCAAATCTTAGGCTGTCCTGCAACTTGAAAACATTCATATATGTGTAGTTACAGAAACATAGTTTCAGAGCAATGGAAGCACGTCTTCTAATCTTGGGTATAATGCCTATCACACCTTCAGAATCAATGGCAATTGTGGAGGAGTATTAGTACTTGTCAAGGATATCATCACCTCATGACAGATTCCTTGGGACACCACATGTGAACTCTTAGAAGTCCAAATCACCCCAAACACGACTAATTACTACTTCATAGCTAGGTAAAGAACACCTCTGTCCCCTTCTAAGCACAAACATTTTCTTAACACATGATACCCAAGACCTGTCCACTGTAGGACTTAAACTTTCCATTAATAAACTGGCTGACCTACACTGCTAATGGTCCATATGCATAGCACATCATTGACATTATAAATGCTGATGCTCATTCACAAATAGTTAGCCATCCTACTAACGGCCCCGATATCCTGGATTTAGTTCTCACGAATATGGCCACTTCTTGCACACTTCCATATGTATCATCATTTCTTGTTAAATCAGACCAGAAATTAATGACTTTGTCCTTTAAAACTGGTAGTATTTCCACTGTAAATAGCTCTGTGTTTAGAGATTTCTCAAAAGCAAATATTCTTCAGTTACTTGATGACTTAAATTCTGCTGTAATCCTCTGAAGGATCTTATTGCTAAAGCTTCTACCTATGCTCCTGACTTCTACTCCCACTTAAATATTTTATAATAAGGTAGTCCCTATCTGCAATGAATATAATGAGAAGTTTAAAACAAACCCCTGTTGTGGAATACCTGTATAAATAAATTATATAACAAGAGAAAGACGCTGCTTAATGCATATAAGTGGTCTCATTCTAACTACCTTAACATCACACTTTAGCAAACTAACAAAGAGCTTAAGGGAACCATTAAGAAGCTCAGAGATGAGTATAAACTTAAAATAGCCACTAAAACCAAAAATAACTTTAAGTCTTTCTTTAACGAGGTCAGGAAGTTAAAAACTAACACCCAAGAATGTTTGGAGCTAATCCACAATAATACTACACTCTTGACTCAAAGAAAATAGCTAATATCCTAGCTAACAAATTTAGTGTAAATTTCACTCTACCCACAGTTTCTACAATCCCAGCCACCCCCCCCCTTTAATTACTATATAACACATTCTCTCGGCCCCTTCAAAAACAAAGATACTTGATCATGGGTCCTAACAACATACCAGGTTGCCTTGTTATCAATGCCAAATATGGCCTTTTTGAGCCCCTACTTAATCTCTTTAATCTAAGCCTGTCCACTGGTTACATTCCTAAAGCCTGAAAACAGACATCGTAATGCCATTATAGATTGGCGGTCCAGCCATGGACCCTGATAACTATATACCCATCAGTCTCACTAGCCTCATATGTAAAGCTATGGAGTACATTATCTCAGGCTTATCTGGATATTGATAATGTCTTAACCCTGGACTCCAATCAATTATGGCTTTATCAAAGGAGGATCCTGCTTGTTTAACCTTGTTAATTTATTTGAAAAAGTAACTGAAACAGGGGATAGGGGTTATGCAGTGCATACAGCATATCTAGACCTAGCCAAGGCCTTTGACACTATTTCCATTGCAGTAATTATTGATAGACTTATAAATCTGAATATACATAATTATATTGTGTGGTGGATAGCTAATTGGTTGTCTGACAGAACCCATGAGGTTAAAGTCACAGATGCCACTTTTGAAATCAGAAAAGTTATCACTGGTATACCACAGGGCTCAGTTTTGAGCTCTCTCCTATTTGGTATATATTTCTTAGACTTTCAGGTCAGCACTTATGGCCTATTGTTAACTAAGTTTGTAGATGACTGCAAACTGAGTGTTATTTGATCTTCATCTTCCCATGGCTTAGACCATGTTAACAATTGATGAAAGGATAATGGCCTCCAATTAAATGTAAAAATGAAGCTTACTTCATTTTGATAAAAAAAAAAAAAAAAAACTGTTTCATTTACCATATAGGAGATGCACCCTTCTGGTTAGACACTCTTATAAGGGATCCAGGTACTCTTGCTGATAATTCCTTAATATTTAACCATCATGTCTCCACAGTAGTTTAGAAATCCTTAAATCTGGCCCATCTAATTTACTAATACATCTCCACTAGATCCAAGGAAGTCTTAATTCCCCTTTATTCATATCTTATCAAATCCATTATTGAATATAATGTACCTTTTGGCATGTATTTATCTAAACATATCACACAACTTCAGAGACCTCAGAGATTCATAATTAAAACATCAGTGGTCTCAAAAATGTAAGTAATTAGGAGAGACTAGCAGCTCTGTAGTTATTCTCCTACAGACTACTATGTGGAGTTTCTATGTCAGTCTTTCGGGCCAGGAAAAATTCAGCCTTATTTGATCTCCTATCCCTTCTCTGAACTAATGGTACATCAAATACATAGTTGAAGGAGCTAAACCTTCATCAGCAGTTAAATAAGATTAGTCTGATTGATTGATATTGCTACATGTCCCTTACCTCTGAAGGAAATGTCCACTACATGTCAAGCAGAGTATCGCCCTTGCCATCTTTGAGGTAAAATTAGAAAATTAGATGGGGGGGCTTACATTTTTTCCTTGTCTATCTTGTCTTGCCCTTCTTGAGGTTACTGGGAAATTTAGAATTTTTTGGGGCTAAGCTTGAAATGGTCTGCAGACTGATTACCCATTACTTATCTATGAACCTATAAACCTATATGCATTTTAAGCTGCTCAGAGCCAAAATATTTCATTTCATGCAGCGATAGTCCCTGTAGCACATTCTGTCTACAAGGGACTAGTGAAGTCATTTGCATTGTCAAATCTTTATACCCTTTTCTACTTAAGGATTTATTCTGCGTATTGTTAAGTTTTACTGACCAAAAACCTAAAAGGCAAAGTGCACTCTTTACTGAAAAGTCCCTAAACAAGATTTCCAATATCTATGCAAAGATATTCCCATTTAACTTGCTACAAAGATGGGTTACAGTTCAGTTATCAAACTTGGGAATCCCATCTGGATTATTCTTCAGTAACAAGTGAGTCAGTGAATGTTTTAAGTAATAATGGTTAGCTCTGGTTGGCTCAAATATCAGCTGCAGTAGCCCTTTGTTAGTAAGCAAAACGCGCAGAGACCACAGTGCCTGTAAAGCCACTTAAGCACAGAATTAATAAGGATTACTTATTTTTTTATTTGTACAACCTTTCAAATTATCAAGGAGGTCATCAACCTTGGTTACAGAAACGAGATTGGACACAAGTTATAAGCAGCCCCACAATAAACAGCGGAGCAAGAGCTTTGATCCTCTGATACAGCTATAATTATTTGACTTAGCCAAGCAGTATGCTGTTCTGTGGTGGAATTGTAGTTATTTCTCCAGTAATCTCATTTACTTTTTCCATAGAAAAGTAATGAACACAATTTAGTATTTCTAGTGTATCCACATCTTTAAAAGGGACAAGTCATTGGGTTTACTAGTTTTATTTGAGTTTTCATTCCTTCGTTTTTATTTATGAAGCTTTCTTTTTGAGTCATAGCAGTCTGTATTTTCTGCCTCCATGCAAAATAGTTCTACAGTTCAAAATGGTCCAATACATTGTCTCTACTAAGATCTAGGACAGACGTTAGTCCAGTTAACATGAAAAGTATGTGACAAGTCTGCATAATATATCTGTTAAAAGGGAAACAAAATGAGGTTATTTCCAGATAATCATCATAGTGGAAGTAGTCAGTAATATGTTTGTGCTTTTAACAAAATATGAAGGACAAAGCAGACAAAAATCCTTGTATGTGGCACATTAGTCACAACATGACAGTAACAATGCCTCAGCCTCAGGGGCATTGTGTTCTATGAGTTCCTCACCCAGAATGCAATAGTACAGCCCAGTGAACACAGATCACTGTTACTTTGATATAATACACTGCAACTGGTTAACAGGTACACTACTGAGCTACAAATAGATCGGCAAGCATATGGCTATTTAGAGATATATGGAAAGACAGGTAGCTAGATAAATAGATAAATAGATGGATAGATAGATAGATAGATAGATAGATAGATAGATAGATAGATAGATAGATAGACAGACAGACAGACATACAGATAGATAGATAGATAGATAGATAGATAGATAGATAGATAGACAGACAGACAGACAGACAGACAGATAGATAGATAGATAGATAGATAGACAGACAGACAGACAGACAGATAGATAGATAGATAGATAGATAGATAGATAGATAGATAGATAGATAGATAGGTAATGAAATAATCTGCTATGCTATTCAGGGAGCAATGGAAATCCAACCAGTAATTATATAGGAAACCTTTCAGTGCAGCTACATTTTCAACACTGTGGGTAAAGTGTTACGCTAGCGTAACAGGTAAGAGCACCAGGCCAAACAATGATTACCAAGGTGATGAAACAGATGATAGCGATGTTTGAGAATCCTTCTAAATCAAGATCGCTGCTTTAGTGCTGAGCAGAGTGGTCTAAACAAAGGCAAAAAAAAAAGAAAATGGGAAAAGTAAAGTTGTCAGAAACATAGATACAACTAAAGCAATCAAGAAAAGCCGTAAACAGACATTGTTATAGCAGACTACATGTATAAAATGTAATCATTTTTTAGTATATTCTTTTCCTTAGTTCTATTTGAAAATACATATCAAATGCAGCAACAATATTCCTATAATTCATGTAAAAGACACTCGACTACTCCATGCATAATACTTAATAACAAGCTAATCACCGTTTTTTTCAAAGGCATGACACCAGACTGAATGGTTATTAAGCTCTTTTTGCAAATAAGTCACTAGTTTGCCTTGCCACCTGGCTTCATTCTCTGTAAGCTGATTATCATAATCTGCATGTTTCTTATTCTTAATGCAGAATGTGCAGTCTCTGAAAGATGTATAAATGGTACGTCCCACATTTCAAAATATGTTGTGCCAAAACAATGGTTTGTGTTTCATTAATGATGCCCCTCAAATGTTCTGTTGTTAGCTTTTTGGATTAATTAATAGTTTTATAACATTTAAAGAACACATGTAGGTATGCACAGATGAGAAGTAGCATTACAGTTAAAAACTTCAGCATATACTGGTAGTATGTTTTTTTTGTTTTGTTTTCTAATTGTATAAATGTCTTACTTCTGCTAATACATTTACCGTATCTACATGTACAACTGTCCTATGTCATGAATGCCTTTATTTTTAGTGTTCAAACTGAAGTGTCCTTTTACTGACATATTTCTTGCAGTATATAATCAAGTAAAATATTCAAAGGTGGGATAGTCACCATATTATCTGTAGTGCTGTCCTATGTCAGACATTTTATTCTGCTTAAGAATAAGAAGCATGCTGATTATGACAATCAGCTTATAGAAACTGAGGTCAGGTGGCACTGTAAACTGAAGACTTATGGGAACAAAGAACTTAATGACCATTTAGTCTGGGGTCATTTCTTGGGAAATGAAAGTCACTAATTATAAGTTTTATGGAATGAGTGGTCACATGAGTTTTAAATCTATTTATCTTACTGGTAAAAGTGACCAGGTTTTATCTTTTTATAAATAATGAAAATGCAGACACATTATTTGGAGACCCTTGACTAAGACAAAGTTTTACAAAACTATTATATTAAACAAAGTGTTTGTAAAATTATCAGTTAAATGTTTTCAGCAAAAACAATAACAAATATAGTTACAAATTATGAGGTAGAGTGGCCTGAGCAAAACAGGGGCTACAAAGAATAAGTAAATTTACTGTATAGGACCAAGTGACTTTATTCTCTTTTGCTGAAGTCAGAAGTGGCTTGTTATGCCAGAAATAGTATATCTTCACCATAAGACAAGTAATACACTGTTATACAAACACAAGGACTTGTTGGTGAGAGAAAAAAAAAACAACAACCATTAAACAAATACATAAACAAATAATACAGGCAACCAGGAACAAGCAGGTCAGACAATACAAAAGCTTATGTCCTTGATGTTTGCAAAAATTTAGAGCAAAATAATTCAGTCACTGACCACTTGATTTTAGAGTAAATAAATCCACAGTAATGGCTCTAAGCAATCAGTTTCAATTAATAACTAATATACTCAACCTATCCAATTAAAAGAAAAAATAAAAGTAAAATCAATGAATGCGTACAATGCTGGTAGCATAGTTAAATGCAAGCAAGTCTCATGAATCATAACTGTATTATAAATACAAAATGTGAATAATGTTGAAAACACCAGAAAGGTTGCTTTGTGATACAGTGGTATGAATCACTGACTGAAGACAGCTGACCTGAGTTCACTGTACAGTATGGGTAATAGAGGAGCTAGATAGAGAGTGATGGGAGTGAATGGCCAATATCAATGTAGTCTTTCTTGGAGGTGGGACCTGGTGAGGTACTATTACACTAGCTCCACAGACTGGAGGGCAAGGAAATGGAAACTTGCATCTTACAGCACACTGACCTATTAAGCAGTACTTTTTAATGTACGAAGACCAGATGCATACAAGCAGGTACCTACTCGTAATATTGAATGGACAAATACAGAAGGAATGTTAGTAGCTGCAGATGGGAAAGCGAATTAGGCAAAATGTTTCTTTGTTTGACCAAATGATGGTCCTTCTAACAACTGATTCTTGATCTCACAACCACTTAATCTTTTGCTGTATTTTCATTCTGCATCTGCTGACCACCAAGCTATCACTGTGACTACTATCAGCTATTACTCTTCCTTCATGCCATCAGAGCATGGTTACAGTATGGCCACCATCTAGGCAGCTATTAACAAGCTTTTATGCTTTAAGGCCTATTATTTCCTGCACAAGCATGCAAGACCCCAGTGGATGGATGTGCAATGTGGTGAGGGGAGGACTTGTCTTCTGCTTCTATAAGAGCTGCTACTCCATTATCTCTTAAAAGACAGAAACCTTCTGTTCATGTCTGGTCTCCACTGGGGATTATAGGGGTAGGTGAGCATCCTGGGGAAAATGCCTCATCCCTGTTCGCCAAAGTGAGACAAGCCATTTCTGCCTCACCAGTCCTCTCCCTCCCTCCAGCAAACTCCTCCAGGGCACTATCTTACTAAATAATCCAGGGATGTCTGAGCTGTAGTCCCAACTTCATCCATCCATATCACAGTGCATGATACTCACCTGCAACTCATGAGATAAAAGAATTTGCGAAGATAATATCCAAGTGAAAAGATGGGATCCTGCTACATAGTGCTCAGGGGTGCTCCAAATACCAGGGCAAGGAAATGAAAGACATAACTGGACATAGAGGCAAGATTTGTTTGGTAGGCAGCAGCAGAACTGACCAAGGGAGAAGTAATAAGATACAGCCTAAGCCTGACATAAAGCACGGCATGAGTGTCAGCATTCATAATGTAAGAGAGCATGTCACATGGCACACATAGTCTGTGATGATGGAAAAGTTAGCATTCCTCCGGGTACTGGGACAGGCCTACCTTTCTTTACCTTGATGATCCTCTAGTTTCACTGTCAGGAGTAGGTAAACAGGTAGGTGGTGTGGAAACCTACCGGATGAGCACTTAAATCTCTTCTTTCTAACTAGGTAGCATAAAATGTGTGTAAGGAAAAGTTATTTGTAAGCACAGAGATTTCCCAGTTTCACTGTATGGTGTCTCAAATTATTTGTATTAAACAAGATAGAGTTGCTCTTAATATAAGAACATGTAATGATATTTTACAAACTATACGATTTTATTTCATATATATATATATATATATATATATATATATATATATATATATATATATTTTACAAACTATACAACTTTTATGTATAACATTATAATATTAGATTTTTCTTCTATGCAATGTCAAATGTGGAAAAATACATTGCAAAGTATGTGTTGTTATGTTATTATTCTTAGATTTCTGCAATAAAATGCTAATTGCCTGGTTAACAAAAGAAGAGTAGTTGTTTCAGTGATAATATACCCAGCTGTAAAATACAAGGAGTAATTAAGAGAGCTGTGGAAAAGGGAAATAAAAGGTGGAATGCAACTGAGGAATTTTGTTCTGCAAATTACATCATTATACAGATTGTGTAGCTGTATAATTGTAAGGTATTATGAAGCCAGACAGGTGTACAAAGGCACTTTCTGTGAGTGCCAGTACTGCAAAGTAATTTCACTGAAAGCCACTTTCAACAATAATGCAGTCAGCATTTTCTCCCCTGTTGTGTGGCTGTGGAGTTGGTATATTTACGTTTGTGGGGTGTCATCCTACATATACGTTGAGGTTTGCTGAAAGTGGCTTTCAGTGATTGACTTTTACTGTATTGTCTCTCAGTGAAACTTACTTTGATAAGTCAACATGACTCTAAGGTATCGAACATGCTGACAGTGGCTGAGACCAATACATTTAATCTTTACCACTTCATGCCATATCTCTCAAATTCTTAGTATAAGAATTCTGGGCAAAAACAAAAGTAGTGGAGAGATCAGCACCCAAAATGGGGGACACATTTCAAATATTACTCTTCTAAACTCAGAAAGTTGTTAGAATATCAGGTATTGCATTAGCATGCATATTCTAAATGTTATGAAGCCTGAAATGTTAAATGTCTGCCATTGTTTAGTGAATAAAATCCTTCATGCTTTGCCAGAAAAACACAAAAATGAAGGTGAAAGGTGGGACTAAAGGGACTGAATGGATAAACTAAGGTAAAGCTAAAGAATCCGAAGTACAGGAAACCTGCTCCTCCCCCCTGCTCTCTTACACTTACTCTTATAAGGTCCTACCAGAGAGGAAAAGAAAGAGAGACCTTTCCTGACAACAAACAACATACCCTCTTGGCTTTGCTAGCTATCCACATAATACAGTTCACACCTTCCCTCCTCCGCCAAGGGTATTTCACATCTGGCAAGCATATTGCATCACCCAGTGCTAATGCCAGTTTAGGACAGCACCTGGCAGACCTTGATGCCACTGTTAGTAAGATCTCTGTAACTGGGCCATCAATGAATACCAATACTGCAAAGTAATTTTGTATAAGGCCTCAGTGGCATTCTAACATGAAATTGTCCAGTATGTCACAAACACAGCTGTCTATGTCCTCACTAACGTCTACCCTGCAATCTGTGCTTGCCTTTGGTGTGAACACTTCCAGTGGTGCATTCTTAGGCTTCACATCCTAAATTTTCAGCACACTTGATTGTAATTTGCTGATGGTTACCTTAACAAGAATGACTCAGAGATCTGTTTCTATTTCAAAATTACAACAAATGTCCTGGCTTCATAACTGCAAAAAGCACGCCTACCAGTTTTTATGATTTTCTTCTTCAGTACATTTTTTCATCAGTTCCAAAGAAGAAATGGAGGCATTAGAGGCCTCATTTTCAGAGTCAGGATAGAGTATTTTGATTATGGAAATAGTCTGAAAACAATAATGGTGGTGGAGAATTGTGTCAAAGACACATGGCCTACTGACACACATCTCAGGGCTGATTGAGCAAACCTGCTGAACTGTCTTCCAAATAAGTTCTATGTTATTTTCTTTAAGTATCCACTTCCTCTCCTTCAAACACTTACCTGTATTCAAAATTTACAAAACATAATGTATAATGTTTCTTCACGTTACAGAAATACCAAATGGATATTCCTGAAAAGGACTGTTGGGGGGGTTCATACCTTAAAAAGATTAAAAAAACAACATTTCCTCATAATCTAGCCCACTTGGAGCCTTTAATAGAGTAGTACAGTAATCCTATGTTGATAACTGCTTGTCTTCTCTCAATAAAGCATGGAGAACATTTATTAGTTGAAACTCAGATCCTTTATTAGTGATGATAGATGAGCACTTTTCCAACTTATAAATGGTCTCTGCATTTTATTGAAAGAAGAGAAGCAGCCATCAACATAAGAATACTATGCTACTCTTTTTAGAGGCTGCAATTGGGCTAGGTCAGCAGAAAATATTTTTTTTTCAATTAAATCTTTTTAAGGTTTGTAGCCTTGGTCCTTTTCAAGACTATTCATTTGGTATTTTTACATTTGTCCTTTTTATTTTCTTATTAAGGAGGAAGGGGTTGGATAAGCAGGATCCACACCCTCAGGTGGTCTGTAGAACTTGACATTAAAATAAGAAACAGTAACTTGCTGTCCTATGCTTTTCATCCTGTTTCACATTTGAATTCATGATTTTCACTAAATACCTTAAAGATGTCGCAGCCTTCCTCAAGAAGGGTATAAGTGTTTTCTTTTAACTGATAGACTTGTTGCATCAAAATAAGTTATTACTTCACAAAGCTTGTGAACATCTTCTGGGAATCATCATAACTCTACCAAACTATATAACTGGAAATAGTCACAGTTCATTCATAAACTCAGACATCAAAAATATAATGATTTTAGGACATGAGTGCAGACAACAGCTGTGCAAATGCTTTTTTTTCTACAAAGCAGAGTAAAATGTCATTGATGCAAAGTTGAAGCTGTCAGATTTCTTATGGGGACTTTGTCCCCATACCCACATGCAAGATACTCTGCTCTTTGCAACCCTTTAATAAAATAATTTCTGAGGTCACTGCACTTCATTCAAAACAGGATTTCATCCAAGCAGCAGATTCTCAGTTCTCACACAAGTAAAGTGTTTACACTTAGTTTTCTACTTTGCAGTTATCTTTGCACAACTTTCTCTCAGTATGGTGTCCTACTTCCAGCTAAAAGCAATGGAGCCCACCACTGTGTATACAAGTATTTTTTTTTCTATCAAAGACTTTGAAAGTAATTTTTCAATGGCAGTTTCCTCAGTTTAATCCCATAGGTATAGTAAGAGAGTCAACATTTTAGATATTCTGTACAGCTTAATGTAAACGTTGACCTTTTTGTCTGATTCCCACTGCAAACGGTATACCTGGTATTCACAACACTAATTCAGCTACATTTCTCTCAAATCTCATTTTGACTAACAATTTATGTCTGTATTACTGCATGTGTTAGCAGGAGACATGCTTTATCCTTAAAACACATCTGATTTTATTCACATTTATTGTGTTATCGTAGCTACTAACCATCAGCTGCAGCTTCAATAAGCAAGGCAGCAGGATGTGATTTTGCATGAAGGAATTGTGATATTAAGACAGGAAAAACAGAAGTATGAATATAAAGAGAAAGGGACAAGCAAATGTTTTGTACAACAAATCTATTTTATTATCCTTAAACATTTATTGAGGATTCAAAGGACAAGAATATGTTAAATCCTGCTGTAAATGTTTAGCTGAGAAAGAATGAGGAATCATAAATCTTCATTTTGAGTGGGCGTCACACATAAATCTTATTGCTACCAAGGTCATCTGAAAAATCACTGAAATGTAATACATTCTACTTTTTAATTTGGGAACTATTAAATACAAATCTGTAATGGTAGATTGCATCATATACTCATCGCTAGTTTTACAGCACAGAACAAACCTTTTAACTGTCCAGAATTTCACAGAATGTCTAGATTTTTTGCCTTATGTTTTTTTTGTTTTTGTTAGTTCCTCGTACAATTTGTGATTTTCTAGCAAATGATTGAGGTTTGAAGTCACTATGTAATGACAGACATTAGAGTTTCAGACTTCATACCCTGCAGAAAAGACATGCTAATGCAAAACCTGCTAGTCAAACCACTTTCTAAATCTATAAGAGCAACATTTAAAATTTGTCCCTGATTTTCGGACCCTTGTCCTATTAGTTTTGGCTTTGTCTACAATTATTGTTTTAAGACATTGCGAGGTATGGAATAGAATGAAGGGACATAAACACTGTTAGCAAAAAGAAAGAAAGAAGATACCTGAGGCATACTGTAACTGCATATATTGCTAAATGCTGAATAACAATTTTCAGAAACTGGTTTATCAATAATGGCTAAGTACTTAACCCTAGAGTAAACAAAATTAGCAAACCAGATTTGTGAGTATCTGTAACTGGACTTGCCAATCCAGTCACTTTCTGGTAGCTAACCACATTCCAGGATAGGTCAATTTCCTAGATGACAGAATACATTTTGGTTTATGCCCCATGAGTGGTTCCTCACCTTTCTATGGCTCATAATCTGTGTTGTCTCTGGGGTAAACATTGCTGTTACCTATTTGTATCCTGACTGATTGCAAGTGCAGTAATTATCTTTCACTGACTTCTCTGTGGGGAGGACTCAATGATGGGTCCATAGGTAACCCGCCTGGAATCCTGTATGCTTTTCCACTATTTCCATGGTTTCCTCTCACAGTGAGGTTCATTCACAAAACCAAACTACCGAGGCATAACATTATAACATTACTGTTATAATTCTTTATTGGCCTTGGCAAACCTGGTTCCCACTTTTTCTATCCAATCTACTGAAAACGTCCTTTAGAATACATACCAACAAAGCTCTGTTTACTTATTATTAATGCAAACCTAATCTGCATATTAATGCAAACCTAATCTGCATATTAATGCAAACCTAATCTGCATGTTAACTCTTTCAGGCTCGAGTGGTCAATAACCCTTCTTTTTCTGCATGGGTAGTTCAGATAGTGTCATCTTCCCAGAAGCCAAATAGTCAAAAGACAGGCATACTAATTTTTCCTTATGTTCCACCAGTAAAGGACAGGCATTTTACTTAGCTCCTTTTCTGTTCTGTACTGGACTGTTTCTGACATCTTTGATCCAGCGCTGAGTTACTCCTCTAACAAAGTCTATCTGGCAGTAGTTTTAAATTTTCATGTGAGATTAGACTTTTCAGCCTCAACATTGTTAAACATGGATAAAAAAATTGGAAAAGAGCACTTTCCTGCTAAGATCTCCCATTTTAGGAACTCATGACACCGCATGGGTTTTGAACTTTTTGCTGAAAATTTAACCTTACCCCTAAACTTTAAACCCATGGCTTTAGCTGAGTTACCTTCCTATTTTGGAAGATGTTGTTTCTTGTGGCAGAATCATCTGAGTTGTATATGCTTTCAGTTAGTTGATTTTCCAGGCCTAATTTTCCATAAGGATAGGGTTACTGAATAAATCAAGCCTTCTGCCATGACTAAAATGGTTATGGAGATAAATCTTAATCAGTCCATTAATTTTGTCTGTCTTCTGACAAGAATAATCTAATCAGGGGAGAGTCTGTTGTATGGCTGTGTAGTCACAAGTCAGAATTTACATCTGTAAACAAAAGTTATCTGCAAAGGCAGCCAGTTATTTGATTCATTTCTGAACAGGAAGCTTGTACAGAAAATAACAAAGCTTACTGTGTCTAAACACTTATCTGATCGCACACGGTTTTGCTGCAACAAATAACAAAAGCCTCTGTCTTCAGTACCTAAGGCCCATTCCAGTAGAACAGTTGCTAAATCTACAGATTTATTCCATGATACAGCTTTAGATGACATTCGTGGGCAGCTACCCTGTCTTCCCTCAATATATTTGAAAGATGTTATAAAATGGACATGATAGCCAGCTAGATCTCTTACTTTAGAACCACTACTGTCTGGGGAATGTTCTAAGGAGGAATGCCACACAAGAGAGCTTGCTGGGACTCTGCTTCACCGTTATTGGTGATGGATCTCCTCTTCTCATATATGAAAGTTATGTAGTTATCATGACAGACCTGGAAGAGTAGGCCTATCCTCTGCAGCATACTTACCCACCTTCTTTGCCTCTGGCATTGCTAGTCTAAAGTGCCTTCCTGTGCTCTTTGTTACGCTTCTTAGATGCCTTTTAGCATGTCATACAGAAGATGTGAAGAAAAATGATATCATGCTGTATTATGGGTCGGGGGCACAGTACTAAGCAGCTTGTGATGGCTTTATCTGCTGAGCAGGCATAATGCCTGCACCATTAGGTCTGTTTTTATGGAATATGGACTTACTCTTACAGATCTATTGTAACAATAAATGTGTAACTTTCATTTCACTTTGGATATTAGAAGTTAGTTAGAAAAATACTTCTTCAACTGCATCTTTAAGGGAGTATTCAAAAATGTAGGCACGTCAGTGGAAGATATTTGAGTTTGTTGACCAATGGATATGCTACAAAATTCTCTGAGCAAGGATTGTTGGTTCTGTGACACAAAGGCATTGAAACCCTGACAGTGCCCAATGATTTACAATTGTCTAGTACCCTGACTGCTGGAAGAGATGGCTGGGGTGGGTTTGTGTACGAGTAACTGATTCCAACTCCTGCATCCTGGCAGGGAGAGTTATCCCAATTAGTTGCATGACTTTCATCCATCTTTAGCAACTGTTCTAGTAGTCAGCAGATGGAATGCAGTATGCTCTGTATCTGCAGAGCCGTAGTTGCAGTTTGCTTTATGCATGGAAGCATGCATGAATCATCAAGGTGGCATTGTGTGGTTCTAGAGACATCAGGCTGCTGTTGGTAATGGGGGATAGGGTGAGCAATAACCCTGATTCCTGTCTGGATGATGCTCTCCTCTGATCAGAGCCTGCTCATATAGAAATGAATGGGCTAGCCAGGTCACTAGAAGGTTGGCATGAAGTGGGAAGAGAGAAAAAAAATTGAAAAATATTTATATTCCCTGTGCAAGGAACTGGGCAATTTAGAAGAGGTTAGAGCAAAAGCTCAGGAAATGGCATAGATTACAGCCACTCTTCTTTAGGATTACCACCTATTTCTCTCTTTATGTAGGACAGTCCCTATTTGAGTGGGTCTATATCATAATGTCGAATGCTGACAAGTTTGAAGCACTAAACTTCAAAAATGTTTGAAGTTTAAAAACATCGAAACGTATAACTGAGATCGCCATAGAGTGCAGGAAAGGAAGATTTCCCTTTACTGCACTGTAATGCGATCTCAGAGTTGGTATATTTAAGTAGCAGGGGGTGTGGGGGTGTAGGGGGGCTTGCCCCCTGCATAGAGCGTTTTTTTGTTTGTTTTGTTTTGGGTTTTGAGTGTTTTTTTTTAACTTTTGACGTTTTAGACTTCGAACTTTCAAGTTCGAAGTTTGAAGCTTCGAAGTTGTCAGCATTCAACAATCTGATACAGACCCATTTGAGCAGTTGCATCCTATGAAAAAAAAACAGGAAAAGTGGCAAATGTTCTGAGATTTTAGAATAAAACATGCTTCCTAAATTTCCACTCTGAGTTACATAAAACAATTATTTTTATGTAACTTAACTCAAGTTCTAGAAGAGTGAGCTTTTATTTTTGCCGGCCCTTTGCTCCAGGTGTCAGTATAGTTTGTCCAGACAAATTTCATATTTACTTAAAAATATCCTACTTTGGGAATTTATAAGGATGATAGCTCTATTCTTCCTATTCCCTTATGTTATCTATCACACATAAAAATACAGTAACCGGAGGGATGATTTCAGAGTCTTTAATGGAAAGTCATAGCAGGTGAGCAGGTCCCTATAATGGCTTAGATAGCAGTCTATAGTGAGTTTATAGTGAGTTAAACAACTGCATAGTATATTTACCCTCACAAACATTAAATGCAAAGTTCTATGCAATTTTGAGGTCATTTGTATCTTGCTAGAACAAGTTTCATGTTACAGACAGCACTTCATTATTGGCCTCAGAACCAGGAAAAGAATGGATATCTCCATGTGTGAAGACGTGTTGTCTTCCCTACTGAGAAAGATAACTAATTTTGTAAATGTGACTTTTTGCTTTATAAAATGTGCACTGTATTTGTTTCAAAGTCAAAGTGAACGTTATTGTCATTTAGGACTACACAAGTGCAGCCTAAATTAAATTCCGAGTATTTTTATTTTATTTTATTTATTTTACATTTGTTGACCGGGCTAGTCCAGCTGGATATATCTCCATTTTCAGCAGAGGCCCGGGGAGAAAAGCTCCTCGAAAACACAGTAAAATTTATATATAAAAAAAACAATATTTCACAGGTACAGGTACAATACAAGATTAAGCTATTTTATACATGATAGATTTTACAAATGTGAGTAGATTAATATAGAAGCAAATATGTTCACTTCAAAATACGTTGGATTGCAGAATCATATGACATGTAACATTGTTAACATAGGTAGGTAGGTAGTGTTAATGACATTTTAGGGATATTGATGGAGATTTTAATCAAATATAAGGCCTGTTATCTTTATGGTTTTCAATAGGCAATTAGTATATACAGTTAATAAGACAGGTGTCTTTGTAAAAATAACATGAGTAGTTAGTCTGGGTTCACACAGGGGTATAACCAATGGGATGTAAGGTAGGTTTTCAGCCTGCTTTTAAATTGTGTTAGTGAAGAAAGGGAGGTCAGGTCACTGGGGAGAGAGTTCCAGGTTTTACCCACGGTTTTAGAGAACAAGGAGTCACCAGCCTTATTGTAGGTTTTGCCTATTTGTACTAATATTTTATTAGATGACTGTAGGGTCTTAAGGTTGTTGTAGGGGGTGATAAGGTTGATAAGAATTGGAGTGTTAGTAGGCTGACACAGGATTTTGTAGGCAACTGTTAATTGTTTAAATAGAAGTAAATCTGGCAACTCTAGCCATCCTAGTTGTTCATAATTAGTACAGTGATGGGTTCTGAATATAGAGCCTGTTGCAAATCTAGCAATATTGTTGTAGGAGACAGCCAGTTTGTTCAAGTTGTTTTTTGAGAGGTTAGCATATATATAGAGGAGGCATAGAGGAGGGTGGAGATTAAGTGGGTCTGGGCAGTAGTAGACCTTGCTAGTGGGGTAAGAAAGGTTTTGATTCTATAGAGGGACCCTAGTTTTTTGTTGACTGTTTTTATGGTACTGTTAATGTGAGTATCAAAGTTAAGGTTATTGTCAATTAGTACCCCTAGGAGTTTTGTAGTAGAGTCAGGGGATATGATGGTTCCATTGTTTGATGTAACAGTAAAGTATAGTGGTGTGGCCCTATGGGTGGGAGTAAAAAGTAGGAGTTTGTTTTTTTGGGGGGTTCAAGATGAGGCAATGGTGTAGTAACCATTCCTCTACTGTGTTAAACACTTTTTGGGTGAGGGACTGAAGGTTTGATGGAGTCGGGGCTGAGCATATTAATGTGGAGTCATCTGCGTATTGTATTACGGTAGCTTGAGGAATTACAGAATGCAGGTCACTGATAAAAATAGAAAATAGAAGAGGTCCAAGTATAGAACCTTGGGGGACACCGAGTGCAATGGGGAGATTAGTTGTTCTCCCACAAAACTGCCCGGTGCCTATTGTTTAAGTAGGATTGAAACCATTGTATAGCCAGTGCATCTAGAGATAGGTTTTTGAGTATGTTTATGAGAAGTTGGTGGTATCAGTTCACCAGAGGGTACATAGGAAGCAAGGATAATAAGAGCAGCAGCATAACATTTCAATTTATAAAAAGATATTCAATGCAAGACCTACAGTAGGATAAATAAACCAATAATAACAGCAAAAACACACAAGCCCCCCAGACAGTCATAAGAAGAATACTGTACATAGAAGCATGACAAAGTAGGATTGCACATGTTAAGATTGTCCTCCTTTGTTCATCTGCATCAGACAAACAGCAGGCAATTGCACATGAATAAGAAAATATATTGCTACATCAAAGAATAAAAAAAATATATTTCACACTTTCCAGCTGAGCTATGTATTGTGAATGATTATTGACTAAATAATCAGTGGCTGGTATCAGAGTTTATAAGTCTCAACAAGGTTGGGTAGAAGCTATTTAAGTATCTGGTGGTCCTGCAGGGGA
Source organism: Protopterus annectens (assembly GCF_019279795.1). Classification (NCBI taxonomy): domain Eukaryota; kingdom Metazoa; phylum Chordata; order Ceratodontiformes; family Protopteridae; genus Protopterus; species Protopterus annectens. The sequence goes on along the minus strand of NC_056746.1, from coordinate 1,049,920,218 downwards.
TACTCTGATATCTCTTGCTCGAAGACAGTTGTGTAAACCAGCCGTGTGCAGGGTGAGAGGGGTCACGAATTATTTTGGACGCACATTTAGTGCTTCTTGCTGTGAAGAGATCCTGGGTTGATGGTAAGTTGGTGCCCATGATTTTTTCAGCAACTCACACTATTCTCTGTAGCTTCTTTCTTTCTGATATTGTATTGTTCCCCAACCAAACTGTGAAGCTACTAGTGAGAATGTTTTTGACTGCTCCTCTGTAAATGTGATGAGAACAGTAGGTGGGAGCTTTGCTTTTTTGAGTATTCTGAGAAAGTGGAGACGTTGGTGTGCTTTTTTAACCAACTGTTCAGTGTTCACAGTCCAAGCCAGATCCTCCGTAATGTGCACCCCCAAAAACTTTGTAGATTTGACCCTTTCTACCTCTTCACCATTTATCATGACTGGTGAGTGTGTTGTTGACCTTTTCCTGACATCTATAATGATCTCTTTTGTTTGATTGACTTTCAGGTCAAGGTTTTTCTTAGCACACCAGTCAATCAATGAGTAGACCACGTCTCTGTAAGCTCTTTCATCCTTTCCTTTGATGAGGTCCATGACCGTAGTATTATCTGCAAACTTAATGTGATTGGGTTGTATTTTGCAGAACAGTCATGGGTGAGGATGGTTGAACAACAGAGGGTTTAGCACAAAACCCTGAGGAATACTGGTGTTGAGTATTATGCATCCCGAGGTATTGTCCACACATGTTTTCTGTGTTCTGTTCGTCAAGAAGCTGAGGATCTAGTTGCACATGAGCTTGCTAACTTCAAGATGTACAAACTTGTCAATAAGCTGCATAGGAACCACTATATGAATGCTGAGCTGAACTCAATAAACAACAGCTGCACATAGTTATTTCTTCCCTCCCGATGATCAAGTGAGAGGTGGAGTGCCATTGAAATAGCATCTGCAGTGGATATGTTAGCCCGATAAGTGAACTGTAAAGGGTTGAAGATGGAAGGAAGGTCAGCCAACAGATGCCTTTTAACTAGTCTCTCAAAGCATTTCTTGACCTTTGAAGTTAGATAAACTGGTCTGTAGTCATTCAGGCAGGCTGGATTAGTTGTTTTGAGAGATGAACAATGTTCGTCACCTTGAAGCAAAAGGGAACTTTACCAAGAATAAGGGAGGTATTGAAAATATCAGTTAGAATTGAGCATAGTTGGCCTGCACAGCCTTTAAATACTTTGCCCAGTATTTTATCAGGACCAGCAGCCTTCCTGGGGTTCACTTTCTTAAGCTGAGATCTTATTTCATTGGAGTTAAGGCTGAGCATCCCCTCCTCCTGGTCAATAGGTAGCCTTGTAGCATCCAAGTTGTTCTCTTCAAATCTGACAAAGAAGGAGTTCAATCTGTCCAGGAATTCAGTGCTGTCTTAACACTGAGCTGACCTGGTTTTATAGTCAGAAATCTGTTGTATCCCTTGCCAGAGACTCCTAGTGTCCCTAATGTCTGCAAACTGACTTTTCATTTCTTTCCCTATTCCCTTTTGGCCTCTTTAATGCCCCTTTTTAGGTTTGCTCTGGCTTCACTGAGACCCTCCTTGTCCTTGGCCCTAAATGCTGCATTTCTTGCCTTCAGGAGATCGTAGACTTTGTTGTTGAGCCATGGCTTTTGGTTTGCTCTGATTTTGATGCTTTTGATGTCAGATACATCATCAACACACTTATTGATGTAAGCCATTACTGCTTCCATGTAATCATCTATGTTCACCAGTCCATCTGACGTAGCGCCTCTTTGAAAATGTCTCAGCAGGTACTGTCAAAACAGTCTTGGAGACATTCCAAAGCCCCCTCATGCCATTTCCTTGAGTAAAAAATGTTTACAGTTTGATAATGTGAGTCTGTTCACATATAAAGCCATGGGCTATTATAGGAAAATTGTTTGGATATCTGGTACAAGCTTTTTAATAAATAAACTATATGAGGACAACAACAATAAAGAAATCAACAATCAGAGAGAAACAATTTGAAACTTTTTTTTTGCATTTCACATACTTTTATTAACGTTTTATACAACTACATCTTAACTGGCAATCCTCCTGCATGTTGGCATCTCTGCTCTTCACTGGTGGTTGATTCTGTTTTCATAGGATCATAGGATCATAGGAGGTTACTAGGCTATTGGCCCTAAGGCCTCTATAGCCACGTTATGTTCTTGTTCCCTTATGGACCAAGATATGTAGTCTATGTATGCGTGCGAATCTAAGATCAGCACTGGCTGTCCCTGTCTAAGAGAGACATAGGCAAAACCCCCAGTATACATTTATGGTTTCCCATCCAATTGTCCAGGTTACACTTAAATAGGGTTATTGAGGAGTTCTGCTTTACATGAATTGGGAGTTTGTTCCAGAGGAGTGGAAAACTGTGGGAGACATCTGTCTCTCCAGCATGTACTGTTAATATCTTAGGCTAGGCTAAGATCCCTAGAGCAAGTCAGTCTTCCCCATTGGATTTATGGATGTGCAGCAGCTTCATCAAGACAGGGTCTGAGACTGCTCTGCAGGCCAGGCACATTTCACTTCTAAGCAGTCCATATGGTACTGAGTAAATAGATAGGGCCTTCAGTCTGTCTGTGTAGGTCATGTGCTGTAGGCCCTGAATTTTCTTGGTGAGAAACCTCTGAGGTCTTTCCAGCTGCTGCAGATGTCTGGTGAGGTACATACAGAAGGGAGCATTGCATTCTATTATTGGTCCGATGAGATCCAAGTACAGGGGAGTTATAACTTTCTTAGCTTTGGATGTTATACCCTTAGTTATGAGGTGTGCAACGTAGAAGTCCTTCCTTACTACTGTGGACACCTGATGATCAAAAGTAAGACTACTACCAAATTGCACTCCTAAATCTCTCACCACTGGGTTTGATCTTGTGGGATATTACTAATGTTGTAATTAGCAGGGGTTTCTCCTTTGCAAAGGAGATCACAATGCATTTTTTTGTGTTTATTTTAAATCCGTAGCTTTGACACCCATCATTTCTCTGTGTAAGCCCATTTTGTAGTATGTTGAGATCTTTGGGAGAATTCAATGATTGCACCAAGTTTACAGTCATCAGCAAACTTGGCAAGCCATAGGCCATCTATTTTTCACCTGGATTTCTGAAAAATAGATACAAAACAGTAGGAGGTCTAGGACATATCCTTGTGGAACACCAATGGAAACAGATCTGTTAGTAGAGTTGGAATCCCCAATTTTTATGTATGTGGTCTGTTTTTGAGCCAGTTGGCAATCCATCTACTGACATAAGGGTTAATCCCAACTGGGTGAGTTTCTCAATCATGCATGAGTGAGGGATTGTGTCAAAGGCATTGGCTAGTCAAGATAGGCAGTGTGAACTGTTTTGTCTTCATCCAGGGCCTTGGTGATATTCCCAATGAAGTTGACTAGATTTTGCAGGTAATATCTGCCCTTAACGAAGTCAAACTGTGTTGAGTCAAGAGTTTGAAGGTCACCTATATCCTTCTTGATAAGATTCATGATGATTTTCTCCATGGCCTTGCAGATAAAGCTGGTTAGGCTTATGGGTCTATAGTTTCTATGGTCGGTTGAGGGACCTCCTTTGCGCAAGGGGATTATGGCTGCTGTTTTCCACTCATATGGGACAAAGCCAGTGCTTAGGCTGAGATTGAAGAGCGTGGTCAGTGGTTCTATTAACACCTGTCTTAGACCATTTAATAGGCAGCCTGGGATGTTGTCCAGTCCCATAGAGGCTGTGCTTATAGCTTTAGAGAGTATAGCTATGGCATGCTCTCAGGAGATAACAGGCAGAGGACTGGTGATAGGTATGTTACGGGGTATGGTAGGTGGTGACATGGGGGTGAGGTTTTTGCCAAACCTGTCTGCTAACAGTTTGGCAATGTCCTCAGGTTCAGTATAAGTGGTACTAGTTCAGCACAAAGCTGGGCCTTCCCTTTTAGATTTTGGACATAGCTGAAGAATGTTTTGTAATTTACCCTAGCTAGGTATGCTAATTTAGTTTTGTAATTAGCTTTAGAGGACTTTACAAGATGTCTAATCTACTTGTTTATGCTTTGGAAGGAGTTCTTCATTTGTTGGGACCATTCCTTCTTGTTTTTTGGCAACTGTTTCTTTCTCTTATTGCATAACCTATTTATGCTGGATGTTCACCAGGGTGGCTTATTTTTTTGTGCGGATCTTGATTTGATCCATTCCAGTATGGCTGTGTCTATCCATTTATATAGGTGTTTATACAGGACATTTGTATACACCTCAGTATAGCGGTCATTGCTGTCAGTGTTGGCAGGGGGTGTGAAACTACTGATGTCATTGCTCAGTAGGTTATAGTCTGCTTTGGAGAAACTTTTTTTAACTTTTTTGTTTCTGAGGGTGGGTAAGGTACAATCGTTATTTTTAACAACACTGATTTTATGACTGGACTTTACTAGAGAGGGCCCCACTCATGAGGTGATGCAACAATCCCCCATGTTGGTGAGCACTATGTCAAGGATGTTAGAGCCACTTGTGGGGGTGCTGACTATCTGCCCCAGATCATTTGTGTTAACAGAGTCCAGAAACCTTTAGGCAAGCACGTTTGTGCTCATATATTCTACCCAGTCTATGGAAGTTTAGTTAAAGTCACCCATGACCAGGGTATTTAACTATACTGAGAGTGAATTAAGTAGGTCCAGGTAGGCTATGTGTTTTTTGTGGTTCAAGGTGGGGAACCTATAGCTAACAATGACGTGGAGGGGGTGGGCCTTTGTTACAGTTAGTTGGATTTGTAGTAACTCTAAAAAGTCATACTGTTTAACCAGTCTAGAGGTATATATCTCTTTAATGAAGATAGATACTCCTCCTCCCTTGTTTTTTTCACATTTGTTGTGTGGTCTGAATGTGTAGAAGGCATTGTAGCCCTGCACAACTGGGTACTCTCTGCTCTGAGGCCTTGAAACATGTCTCTGTGACTGCACAGCATCTTACAGGATGAGAAGTGCTTCAAGTGAGTGCAATTTCTGATTTTAGACTCCTAGCATTAAGCAGCATAACCCTGTGTTTGTTCCTGGAGGATATTTTTGCGACGGGAATTTTGTTCTTATGACATTGCCTAAAAAGGCACTATAGTGTAGGCAGTTAAATTTTTCAGCAACCTAAAGCCTAGAGATGACAAGTGAAGACTATTTCTGGCAAAGCAGCATGGTCTGTTAAACATATCATCCCAGGCTGTCAGATACTGGATCCCCCCCTTGGATTGACACCAGAAGTTAAACCAATTGTTAAAGTTGATCATTTTGTGTTTGTTCTGTGGCATCATCCTGGGTGAGAGAAGAATACCGCTTAGGGTTAGGGACATACCTGCCTGGGACACATAATATGAAAGGTCCATCATGTCTCTTTTCATATATTCCAGTGAAGTATGTCTAAAACCATTCACTCCAACATGGACTATGACACAGTCATAACAGTACTTGCTATTGAGAAACTTGAGTGTGTGCGTAATTTGGCAGATCCTGGCACCAGGCAGGCTTCTGACCTGACCTTCTCCTTGCCCAGCCTAGTGAGACGGACATCTATTTTTCTCACTATGGAGTCACCTATGGTCAAGACATTTTGTTTAGTCATATTTGCCTTGGGGATTATTGAGTGAGATACTCATCCATGTGATACTATGTGTAGTTGATACTGTTGGGACCGTAATTGTGTACAGAAGATTTGTGCTTGAGAGGTCTTTGCTCTTTTGGTATATTTCTACTTAGTACCTCCACATATGTGGTTTTATGTGTTGCGTGCTTGGCATGTTTGGGAAGTGGAGTGTTGGTGCTGACAGCGTGTTTGGTATTTGGTTTGTTGTTACGTGAAAGAAAGAGAGAGCACTGATTCTGGATTCATTTATTTATTGACATTTGTTAACCGCTTTAGTCCAGCTGGGCCAGGAGCCCTTTTTCAGTGGAGACCCGAGGAGAAAAGCTCCAGTTACAGACAGTTTAAGTATACATAACAGTTTAGTTTACAATTAAAAAACAATTATTATTATTAACAGTAAAATTTAAAGCAATTCACAGTGATAAGTTATGAGGTATAACAGGGATAAGATCAGTAACACAAAAAATACAAATAAGTACTGTACTTCAAATTTTTTTTTTTTTGTTTACACATAGCTGATGAATAACTGATGTGGTAAGGTGTATAGCCAGTTGTAGTATTTTTGGAATAGTACAAATTATGAGGTGTGAGAGCTGAGTGTGCATGAATGGGGTTGAAGGGATATCTAGAGGTGTAATGTGATGTTAGAGAAAAATATGTGGGAAATAATATTCTGAGAGGATTGTATGAGATTGTGGTAAAAAGGAATAGTATTGGAGTGGTAAAAAGTAAGCTGAGAAGTTGTATGGGATTGTGGAATACATTTTTGTATTAGTATAATGTTTCTGAAGAAGTCCTGTGCCACACACAGACGAAAGTGTCAAAACTGACATCAAAATCTGGCTCATCCCATTTCCTGTGTGGTTGCCTCCAGTCTGGATTGTGTTTTTTTTTTTAAAAAGGGTTTAATTTTATTCCCTCTAAAATACTCAGCCTACTAGAGATGCATTTCTTGCATATTGTATTTGCGTGTTTTAGGAATAGTACGTTGTCTGTATACATTAGTCAATTGCCAGAGGATGCCTGGGTCTATCAGGCTGGTTGGAGAAACAGTGGAAGCTGAACTTCCATTATGCCAGGTGTATTCTGTAATAAGTGGTAGATGGTGGGTTAGATGGACTAGGTTCTGTTGTAGAACCAGTAAAATCAGTTAATCTATGGGAGGTTTCAGAGTAGAAACCTGCCCTGGTGCCTCAAAAAGCACAGCTGGGCTGCTCTTGCTGTAGGAGTGCACAACTGTGTTGCATAACAAGAAGCAGGGAAGTTTAGGATGGGGTTCCCTAGCAGTTAGCATGGGAAAATGTGACTTTAAATATTTGCATCTATACATGGCAGTGCTAAGCCCCATTGTGAGGTGTACAGCTATGTGCAAATGCTGTGTTTAAATCTCAGCTAAGTAAAACAGTTTTCAAGCAAGCCAACCAATAGGAAAGCCAAAGATTGAGTCTTGCTCCAACAATCCCCAACTCAGACTGGTTCTTGACTACACTCTCTTGCCACAAGGGTACAGGAGGGCCCTCTTAATGTAACGTGGTTGGGTTTAGTGCTCAGAAAATGCAAACAGTCTAGATCAGGGGTGGGCAAACTTTTTGATTTGTGGGCCACATTGAGTTCTAACATTTGACAAAGGGGCCGGAACAGGAGCAGATAGATGGCATGCTTTGAAAACATCACCTCATTGGAGGAAAAATACACATCTTGGGATATGGAGAAAACATGTGCTTTAATTTCCAATGAAAATGAAGAAAAGCATTACAATAAAATCTCTGACTTCAAAATGAGTCTTTAAACACTGAAAATCAAATAAATGACCATCTTATTTTAAAGCACTGAAAGTTCTGTTATCCTTCAGGATATCACCATCACTCTCCTCCTGACTGTCTTTTTTCAAAAACGGTAGGAGATGCAGATGTACTTGTCCTGTTCCTTTTATTCAATTTGTTTCCCCGGTGCCAAAAGTCAACAACGACCAGTGCAAGGATGAAACAGTTGCAGCAAGTCAGTCTGTGAAGCGTTATATTTGATCTGCGCGCACTGTTTATTTTAACAATGTGCGTATCACGGAGACACACACATTTTAATGGGAGCAGTGTTGTTGGTCTCCTTTTTCAGCCAGCGCATCAAAGTCTGGAGTTAGTTTTGTTGTGGCGATTCTCAGGATGGATCTGAGGTGTAGGTCTGGTAACTTGGATCTGTGGCTGGCTTTGTTGATGTTCATGATGCTGAAGGTCTGTTCACACACGAAGGTAGAGCCGAATAAAGCCAACATCATCTGCGCTTTTCCCATTAGATTTGGAAACGCGGCATCATTGAGTGAAGCATAGAAGTCATTTAGTTTCAGAGAGCTGAACTTCTCTTTTAAGGCAGGGTCGGACTGAAGGTCGATCAGTTCGAGCTGAAGCTCCTCTGGAGCTGTTTCAGGGTCTTGTGACAGAGGAAAGGCCACCAATTGAAGTGACTTGTCAATTTTGTCGAAATCCAAAAACCGACGGCAGAATTCTCCGTGCAGTGCATCCAGTGACTCACTGTATTTCTTTACTTTTGCTCCGGCCTCTTTCAGCGTGGCTAGTCTAGGAAAATGAGTGAATGACTTGTTCAAAATCTGCCTGGAGAATAAAGCCAGCTTGGATTTGAAGGCTTTCACGTTTGTGTACATGTCATGCACAAACTGCTCCTTCCCCTGCAGTTTCACGTTGAGCTCATTCAAGTGTGAAAATACGTCCATAGCAAATGCAAAGTCACACATCCAGCTCTTGTTGCTCAGCTCAGGAAATTCATCAGTCTTCCCCTGCCACTCCAAAAACACGCCAATCTCCTCTTTGAGCTCCCACACTCGTTGAAACACTTTGCCCAAACTCAACCAGCGGACACGGGAGTGATAAAGCAGGTCCTGGTGATCCGCATCAGTTTCCTCCAGGAACGCAATGAACTGACGGTGCTGAAGTCCCCGTGCGCGTATGAAGTTGACGAGTTTCACCAAAGGATTCACAACATGATTCAGCTGTAACACCGATTTACATAGAGATTCCTGGTGGATGATGCAGTGGAGGAAAATGACATCCTGGTCAGGGTTTTCATCTTTCAGTTTATTCTGGATTCTCCTCAGCAGGCCAACGTTTTTTCCCATTAAATTCGGAGATCCATCTGTGGTGACGTTAACAAGCTTACTCCAGGGAAGCTTCATGTTTTCGATGGCAGCAGACACCCGTTCAAACAAGTCCTCTCCCCGTGTTTGTCCTTTCAGAGACTCCATTGTCAAAAACTCCTCCGTTATTTCAAAAGTTTCGTTGATTCCTCGGATAAAAATGAGGAGCTGAGCAGTGTCTTTGACATCGTTGCTTTCATCCAGTGCTAAAGAATAAAAAGTGAATGACTTCGCCTTTTTGTTTAATCTGCTGGTGATATCTTCATCTATTAGTTCCACACGGCGAGTCACTGTCCGCCGTGATAAACTGATTTTCTCAAATTTGTCTTTGGTCTCCAGGCACAAAATACCTGCTGTCTCTACCATACATTCTTTTAAAAACTCGCCCTCAGACAGTGGTTTGCTGGCCTTTGCTATTTTGAATGATAGCATAAAACTGGCCTTGGTACTTGACTCTTGAATGGCAGTTTGACGGTGAAAAAAACTTTGCTGAGCCTTCAAATTAGCTGCCAACTTCTCAGCAGCAGCTTCCCGTTCTTTTGTTGAGAGCTTGCTAGCATAATTAGCGTGCTTTGTGGCAAAGTGACGGCTAATATTATACTCTTTAAAAACCGCCACAGTTTCTTGGAATATCAGGCAAACAGCAGATGATCGGTGTTCAGTGAAAAAATATTTAGTTGTCCACTCCTTATTGAACACTCGACATTCTCTGTCCACTTTCCTTTTCTTGGGTCCGCTCATCTTCATAGAGGGGCGGTGGGTTATCTACAAATATATCTAGAGTGCGCCATCTAGTGAGGAAACATCAGAATTGCAGGGGAAATAAAACATTAACAAGGTTAATTTATTAAATTTTTTCAAGTTTGGCGGGCCGAATCAAAACGTTTAACAGGCCGCATGTGGCCCCCGGGCCGTAGTTTGCCCATGCCTGGTCTAGATTCATCAAATCTAAATCTAGCCTATGCTATAAATTGTTCCAAGTACTGTAAATAGGCAGTGCATAAAACAGAGTCACAAACAATAATATGCTTCTCCTTCATATAGTTTACATTAGAAGCCAGCCCAGTACTAGTACCATTTATTTTATTTTCTTTACCCCTCAGAAATATTCAGATTTATAATATATGTACCTTTTATTTAAGGATGCATCTGTGCTATATATCCCTCAGTAATTCCAGATGAGGGGATTCCTGTTTTTATACCTCTGGGGAAGGAAGACATATATTAGGCTCATGAAGTTCCACTACCCTAATCACTTAAGTATTATAATATTTCAGTCTTCTTTAATCTATCCCTAAACCTTCCAACACTTCATTCCATGGTCTACACTTTTATAATTGCCAGTATGCATTCATACACTCATATCACACCTATCTTCCTCATTCTGTAGTGCAGTCAGTAAGTGAATAACCTCATTTGTTTTGTGGGGTTCCATACCCTTCCATTTTCTAGTAATACTTTTTTTTAATACCAGAAGGACAGTTGATATCAACTTTGTTGATACTGCATTGAAATCTGCTTCTTCCCATGTTTCTAGAAAATATGTGGAGTTTGTCAGTACCTGTTCTTACCTAGCTATTAAAGTTATCGTGCTCTCGAATTCCCTTTCAAAGCCTTGCAGCAAACTGCATGACCTAAATAAACGTACCCAAACTCCTCTTCCCCCATACACACCATCTCCAGCAAAAAGATGAAGTCATTGGGTACATTTTTGTGAATCTATCTGGTATATAGAAAAATTGCATTGACATTTCCATCAACATATTCTATATTTTCTGGGTTTAACCACCTTTTGTGGTAACAAAATGCTTTTCTCACAAAGCCCTTCTGAGATCTACATACCTGATAGTCTTTCCCAACTTCTCCTCTCTCTGTTTTTTATCACACTTATAAGGGGAGCCAACCTGTTTGCAGCCTGTGTTATTAATCATTTATGCTCTATTTGTCTCTTAGTTTATTAATTCGAGTGTGTTGTGGCCAGTAAGCCATGCACATTTTGGCCCATATCCTAGTTTAGTTTCCTTCTTTAGTCCTTTGTAGTCAGTCTGTTTGGTATTTGGGATATTATACATCTCTCTTGTATTTTTACAATCTAATATTCCTGTTCGGACTATGAAATCATGACAATATTTGATAGACAGAGTTTATAACTTCCGCAGCCAGGTCACAGACCATTTTTCACTTTCTTGCTTCGTCATTCCTTTTGGAAAAATAGCTTTATTCCAATACCTCACTTTTTCACTCTTGAATATTTTTTTCTGTTTCCTGTATTATTATTTATAATATCACATTTTTCAAATTCTTCTTTCCCATTCCTTATATTAGACTCAATATATCACCCCCTTTTTGTCTCTGTCTTCGTCCTGGAAATTTCTTTCCACCTTGCCTCATATGTCTCATCTTGACAACACAGTTGTCCTGCTGTACTGTCTTATATCTGGTATTATAAATCCCACCACCCATTCTCTGACTTATATCTGGTATTATAAATCCCACAACCCATTCTCTGACTTATATCTGGTATTATAAATCCCATAACCCATTCTCTGACTTATATCTGGTATTATAAATCCCACCACCCATTCTCTGTCTTATATCTGGCATTATAAATCCCACCACCCATTCTCTGACTTATATCTGGCATTATAAATCCCACAACCCATTCTCTGTCTTATATCTGGCATTATAAATCCCACCACCCATTCTCTGTCTTATATCTGGTATTATAAATCCCACCACCCATTCTCTGACTTATATCTGGTATTATAAATCCCACCACCCATTCTCTGACTTATATCTAGTATTATAAATCCCACCACCTATTCTCTGACTTATATCTGGTATTATAAATCCCACCACCCATTCTCTGACTTATATCTGGTATTATAAATCCCACCACCCATTCTCTGTCTTATATCAGGTATTATAAATCCCACCACCCATTCTCTGACTTATATCTGGTATTATAAATCCCACCACCCATTCTCTGTCTTATATCTGGTATTATAAATCCCACCCCCTATTCTCTGACTTATATCTGGTATTATAAATCCCACCACCCATTCTCTGACTTATATCTGGTATTATAAATCCCACCACCCATTCTCTGACTTATATCTGGTATTATAAATCCCACCACCCATTCTCTGACTTATATCTGGTATTATAAATCCCACCACCCATTCTCTGACTTATATCTGGTATTATAAATCCCACCACCCATTCTCTGACTTATATCTGGTATTATAAATCCCACCACCCATTCTCTGACTTATATCTGGTATTATAAATCCCACCACCCATTCTCTGACTTATATCTGGTATTATAAATCCCACCCCCATTCTCTGACTTATATCTGGTATTATAAATCCCACCACCCATTCTCTGTCTTATATCAGGTATTATAAATCCCACCACCCATTCTCTGACTTATATCTAGTATTATAAATCCCATCAGCCATTCTCTGACTTATATCTGGTATTATAAATCCCACCACCCATTCTCTGACTTATATCTGGTATTATAAATCCCACAACCCATTCTCTGACTTATATCTGGTATTATAAATCCCACCACCCATTCTCTGGCTTATATCTGGCATAAATCCCGCCACCCATTCTCTGACTTATATCTGGTATTATAAATCCCACCACCCATTCTCTGACTTATATCTGGTATTATAAATCCCACCACCCATTTTCAGTCTTATATCTGGTATTATAAATCCCACCACCCATTCTCTGTCTTATATCTGGTATTATAAATCCCACCACCCATTCTCTGTCTTATATCTGGTATTATAAATCCCACCACCCATTCTCTGACTTATATATGGTATTATAAATCCCATCACCAATTCTCTGACTTATATCTGGTATTATAAATCCCACCACCCATTCTCTGTCTTATATCTGGTATTATAAATCCACCACCCATTCTCTGACTTATATCTGGTATTATAAATCCTACCACCCATTCTCTGAGATATATCTGGTATTATAAATCCCACCACCCATTCTCTGACTTATATCTGGTATTATAAATCCCACCACCCATTCTCTGACTTATATCTGGCATTATAAATCCCACCACCCATTCTCTGATTTATATCTGGTATTATAAATCCCACCACCCATTCTCTGACTTATATCTGGTATTATAAATCCCACCCCCATTCTCTGACTTATATCTGGTATTATAAATCCCACCACCCATTCTCTGACTTATATCTGGTATTATAAATCCCACCCCCATTCTCTGTCTTATATCTGGTATTATAAATCCCACCACCCATTCTCTGTCTTATATCAGGTATTATAAATCCCACCACCCATTCTCTGACTTATATCTAGTATTATAAATCCCATCAGCCATTCTCTGACTTATATCTGGTATTATAAATCCCACCACCCATTCTCTGACTTATATCTGGTATTATAAATCCCACAACCCATTCTCTGACTTATATCTGGTATTATAAATCCCACCACCCATTCTCTGACTTATATCTGGTATTATAAATCCCACCACCCATTTTCAGTCTTATATCTGGTGTTATGAATCCCACCACCCATTCTCTGTCTTATATCTGGTATTATAAATCCTGCCACCCATTCTCTGTCTTATATCTGGTATTATAAATCCCACAACCCATTCTCTGGCTTATATCTGGTATTATAAATCCCACCACCCATTCTCTGACTTATATCTGGTATTATAAATCCCACCACCCATTCTCTGACTTATATCTGGTATTATAAATCCCACCACCCATTCTCTGACTTATATCTGGTATTATAAATCCACTACCCATTCTCGGACTTATATCTGGTATTATAAATCCCATCACCCATTCTCTGACTGATATCTGGCATTATAAATCCCACCACCCATTCTCTGACTTATATCTGGTATTATAAATCCTACCACCCATTCTCTGACTTATATCTGGTATTATAAATCCCACCACCCATTCTCTGACTTATATCTGGTATTATAAATCATACCACCCATTCTCTGACTTATATCTGGTATTATAAATCCCACCACCCATTCTCTGACTTATATCTGGTATTATAAATCGTACCACCCATTCTCTGACTTATATCTGGTATTATAAATCCCACCACCCATTCTCTGACTAGTATTAATATATCCTATGCTGCTCTTGGTTGGTAATCTTGACACATGAAGTTCATAATTTGTTTCTGCAGTCCTTTCTATCTGGTACCAAAAGGCTTGGAGTGCATAACGAATATACAACAGGACATGCCACTGTGTTAGTTGTCTATACAGATCTAGGTCTAAATTTAAATCTTTCTACCTTTGCAGATTCATTTGCATTGTTGTCAGAATGATATCCTATGTGGCCTTATAAAACTCAACTAATGTTTTTTACAAGCCAGACACCCAACTATTTTACCTTTTTATATCTCCATAGTTCTGGAAATGGTTGTTGGCTTATGCATCTGTCTTTTATATTTATTTTGAAGGCTCTGGATTTTCTTACATTAACATTATATCCTGAGTCTCTTCTAAAAGCCTGTACTATCTGGAATACTTTTGGGAACGCTCTTTCTGAATTTATTAAAGTTGCTATAATATCATCAGCAAAAGTAGTTAACTTAAGCTCCAGACTGCCCATATCCTGTGACAAATTGCCCTGAATGTCTGAAGTTTGACTGCCAATGGCTCAAGATATACTGCAAACATAAGTGAAGAGATGGGGCATCCCTGTCTCATGCCTCTCATCAACCCAAAACTGTCAGAAGGACATGCCCTTAGTTCAATTCTTAATCTAATCTCTGATATACTGAGTTTAATTGAGATATTAAGGAGCTTAGGAAGTTCGTCTTCTGCTTTACTCTAAATAAGAAGGGTTAGGCCATTCTATCAAATGCCATCTCCACTTCTAGGATATAATAGCTTCTGGTTTTCTCCTCTCACATCTGATATTATCAAGAGAGTATCTATCAGGTTGTCAGACATCTGCCTAATCAATATGAATCCAGTTTGGCCCAGGGCAATTAATTTCCCCCTTTACTCTTACTATTCTTGTTGTTATAATTGATACGAACAGTTTGTATTTGTGGTTCAAAACTACTACTGGCTGATGGGGTGGGGGCCTTTTGCATATTTTCCCTTTTAAATATTGGTGATGTAATAGCCATTTTCCGTGAGGTCAGGATTTTTTCACTTAAAACAATACAAGTAAAGTTTTCTAATCCTGAATTATTATAATCCAAAACAGTCTAAGAAACTTTTCTGTGGGGAAGATTATCATTCCATATATATATATATATAGTTAATCACTGTATATTAATCAGATCAGATAATGGTAGTAGAAGTATCAAACTTAAACTAGTCCTAAGTCAAAAAAGTAATAAAAAATATGTAATTTGAAATATTGTACAGAATTGCTAAGTATTCAAAAATAATCAAAGCAGGGTAGCCTGCAATATTTCTGTACAATATTTCAAATTATATATTTTTTATTACTTTTTGACTTAGGCCGAGTTTAAGTTTGCTATTTCTACTGCCATTATCTGATCTAATTAATATACAGTGATTAACTAGATATATATGGATTAAAAACTTCTACACAGAGAAGTTTCTTACACTGTTTTGCTTTTGGACCCACTAGACTTGTTTAGTGGGTTGTTTGAAACTTCAGGGATACCATGGAGATTACTTGTATTTTGAATTTTTATAATCACTAGCCATTTCCATAGCTCAATTGGGATTCCATCTGCTTCTAGAGATTTCCCTGGTGATTTTTAAAGCTTCTATTATTGTTTCTTCTATGATTTTTTTTTTTACTAATTCTTCTACAACTTCTTTACCTAGTATCTATAGTGGCAGCTTAATCCCTTGGGGTATATATCACAATATTCCTGATTTGTATAGGTTTTTATAGTAATTTATAAGTAATAAGACAATATCGTATTCATATCTTCTGTTTGGAATAACTGCTGAACTGAAGTCTCTTCTCATAGTGCATGTATCATTCTGTTATGTTTTTGCTGCCAGAAGTACAATGCTAGGGTTTTCAAAACTTAAAGGTCACTAGTAAAACTGACTTCTTTTATGCTATTTTTTCTTATTAGCCTTCAGTCTTCCAGGTTCTGCCACTCTTGTGCTAATTTTTTTTATTATATTTTTTTAGTTGAACATTTTCTGCATCAGTTCATTGTCTTCCTTTAGGATGTTTAGTTGTCGGGCACTCATTAGTCTGTCTTGACCACCCCCCTTATTTTTAGACTTAATCTCTCTTTTATATTGTTCCCAATTTGTCATCATTATCTGCATTGTTTTCCTCCAGTGATGTAAACATTGTTCATATTTTTCAGATTCTAAGTTACAAGTGCTAAATTGCCAGTACTTGGCTATCTTGGTAGTGCCTGGGATCTCAGGATGGAATTGTAAATGTGCATGAGGTAATGGTTTTACAGGTAGTCCTGGGATCTCAGGATGGAATAGTAAATGTGCATGAGGTGATGGTTTTATCAGGTAGCCCTGGGAACTCAGGATGGAATAGTAAACGTGCATGAGGTGATGGTGTTATCAGGTAGTATTGGGATCTCAGGATGGAATAGTAAATGTGCATGAAGTGATGGTTTTATCAGGTAGTGCCTGGGATCTCAAGATGGAATAGTAAGTGTGCATGAGGTGATGGTTTTATCAGGTAGTGCCTGGGATCTCAGGATGGAATAGTAAATGTGCATGAGATGATGGTTTTATCAGGTAGTCCTGGGATCTCAGGATGGATTAGTAAATGTGCATGAGGTAATGGTTTTATCAGGCAGTCCCGCATTCTCAGGATGGAATAGTAAACATGCATGAGGTAATGGTTTTATCAGGTAGTCCTGGGATCTCAGGATGGAATAGTAAATATGCATGAGGTAATGGTTTTATCAGGTAGTCCTGGGATCTAAGGATGGACTAGTAAATGTGCATGAGGGAATGGTTTTATCAGGTAGTCCTGGGATCTCAGGATGGAATAGTAAATGTGCATGAGGTAATGGTTTTGTCAGGTAGTCCTGGGATCTCAGGATGGAATAGTAAATGTGCATGAGGTAATGGTTTTATCAGGTAGTCCTGGGATCTCAGGATGGAATAGTAAATGTGCATGAGATGATGGTTTTATCAGGTAGTGCCTGGGATCTCAGGATGGAATAGTAAATGTGCATGAGATGATGGTTTTATCAGGTAGTCCTGGGATCTCAGGATGGATTAGTAAATGTGCATGAGGTAATGGTTTTATCAGGTAGTCCTGGGATCTCTGGATGGAATAGTAAACATGCATGAGGTAATGGTTTTATCAGGCAGTCCTGGGATCTCTGGATGGAATACTAAATGTGCATGAGGTAATGGTTTTATCAGGTAGTCCTGGGATCTCTGGATGGAATACTAAATGTGCATGAGGTAATGGTTTTATCAGGTAGTCCTGGGATCTCTGGATGGAATAGTAAATGTGCATGAGATGTTGTTTTATCAGGTAGTCCTGGGATCTCAGGATGGAATAGTAAATGTGCATGAGGTAATGGTTTTATCAGGTAGTCCTGGGATCTAAGGATGGAATACTAAATGTGCATGAGGTAATGGTTTTATCAGGTAGTCCTGGGATCTCTGGATGGAATAGTAAATGTGCATGAGGTGATGGTTTTATCAGGTAGTCCTGGGATTTCAGGATGGAATAGTAAATTTGCATGAGATGTTGTTTTTATCAGGTGATGCCTGGGATCTTAGGATGGAATAGTAAATGTGCATGAGATGTTATTTTTATCAGGCCCACTTCTACTCCCCCATTGTAATAGTCATATTCTCTCTTTATAAATTACTTTTCAGTGTTAGTTCAGGTGTTATACCTCTTTGAGTAATATGTGTTGGCTTCCTTCCCCTCTTCAGTTCTTTCTTACACATAGCTACCATTGCTAGCTTTGCTAATAATGCCTTTTTATTTTTTCCAATTTTATTAATCTGTGACTATTTCACTCATTTTTTATTGCTGATGTTTTATGTATCTGATTCCAGTTCCCATCATACATGGTATACCCTCCCAAAACCACATAATTTTGGCAATTATTGCCTTACTTTCTTTGTACTTAGTTCTGAAAGGTCTGTATACTACCAGTAACGCTATCTGTTGTCCTTATAGGAACCCCTTTTACCCCTATTTATCTTCCTTTCTTGTCTGCATGTTATCTGAGAAAGGCTAATTTTTTATCTAAGTATTTATCTCCTTTTAGCTCCTTAATATGTTAAATCTATTGCTAATTTATATCCCATTTTCTGAAGTTTAATGTGCTCTTTGTGACCTAAATATGTCTCTTGCGGGGCAATAATATTTGTTAATGATTGCTTCATTTCCCCTTAAATCCTTTCCCTCTTTATTGAACAAGTCACTCCATTAACATACCAACTTAATATTATTACTTGTTCAAAGATGAGGAAAAAAAACAACTGTTCTTAAAATAGTAGGAAATTACTTGCTTAAAATGACACACAGAAGATTGGGCTCCAGTACAATACTAGCATTCAGAAACGAACACGGATATCGCCTCTTCCAAGTGCACCGAAGCACTTAATTTCTGACTGCCGATGTAATATTGGCATTCATTTCTGAACACCTATGTGTTACCAACTGCTCAGTGCCCTCTGATATCTTGTACACAGGCCAGCTGCTTTCATTTCCCCCCCTGAGCTATGCTTCTGGAGGAGGCAAATGGCAAGGAGAGCAAGGTAGTAATAGGAAAGGGAAGAGGGTCAACGGCTCTGGCAGTATTAAGATGATCTGACTCTCAAAATAATCACATTCTGCAATAAACTTAGGACAGTTACCCACTGATTCTAATACAAGCAAACATGCTACTATGAGCTTAGGAAAATTGCAAGGGCAGCTGCTAGAAAAGTGCAAGAGTAACCATGGCAGTAATAGCCCACAAAAGCAGTTAATATTAATTCAAACACACTGCAGTAAGTACAACTTTGCATTAACTCTAATACTAACACACACTACTTAGAGTTTAAAAAAAGGTGACCCCCCCTTAAAAATATGCAAAACATACATCCATTGAATATGCTTATACAAATTTAAGACAAAGAAAAAGGCATTTTGCATAATATAAGAGCTCGTATTTTGCAGAGTAAACGCAAACCTGCATTTATTTCCCATATGAAACATCCTAGACTTTCTGCTGGTAAATCTCATTGTATCAAAACTGAAAATATCCGTGTTACCAGCTTGCACCTCTCTGTCAATGGTATTTAATGGGTATATGTTTGCTCATCAAAAAAAAATTATAGCGAACATCTAATAATCGAACATTAAACACTGAAAGTTTAATATACTGAAAAAGCTTAACAGCAAAAAATAATTCATCTAATGGCCATAGTTTGCCAGCATTGTGAATGTAACCAACTGGGGGTCTGCTCCCCCCACAACCCCCCTAACTATATATATACCAATTCCAAGATTGCATTACAGTGGGGAATAGGGCAAATTTAAAAAAGTTTTCCTTTTTTAAGTTATATATCATGGTACTTCTAGTTGTGGGCCAACTATGGCCTTTTGATGAATTATTTTTCACTGTTAAGCATGCTCAGCACATTACACTTTTGCTCTTTAATGTTCGATTATTAGCCGTTCACTGTAATTTCTTTCAATATGTGAACACAGACTCGTAATTAATGTGGTGCCACAAATATAAGAACCAGAGCTACCGATGGATGCCTTTTCATTAAGACTTTGTCTAATAGGAATGTCATCACTAGCTCAGCAGCACATCAAAACTGAAATGTGTACTTTCAGGCTCCTGATACAAGAGCACATATTATGTTTAATTCCTTGTTTGCTTCCTTTTAAAAAGTAAAAGAAAAAAATGGACTGATTTTATAGTACCAGTAATGTTGCATGAAGGCATGAAAACAGCTTTTTTAGCCCTTGGTCAACTTCTCTTGCATCATTCCTGGTCTTGGTAATACCTTAATTCTGTCTGGTCACCCAGAGTGCAGTAGGAAAGGGGATATATTTAATCTCTGTGAATAAGGTGGTTGGGACTTTGCTGGGATTCACAAATTGAGCATTCCAAAGGAATTAAGGACCTGAAACACAATGTAACTTCTGCTACATTACTGGAATGTATGAAACCGCACAAAGTGGCACTGTCATTTTATCTTAGTAAGCTACCACAATATGTGTTGTTATCCTGAAATCCAGGAAAGGACAATATTAACACATTTATGTTGCTTCTAAATTATGTCCCATTTGACAGATTTAATTGAATGGCCTGCCTTACTGCTGCAGCCTATGTGCTGCTTTGTGTGGGGCAATTGCTTCTCAGGACTACATGAATGAATGAATTCATTCATATATGCATGTGTGCATATAAACATACATACATAAGAAGATATAGTCATACAAGAACAGGAATAAATTAATCAGCAGTTTGTTCACAAAGAAACCTTTAATATTCATGCTAAACAGAGTCCATTTATGCAAACATCATTTGCTTATATCTCCACTATGTGTATGGATGCATTTGTATAGTTATCTATAAAAGGATCACTGATTACCGTGACTTTGATCTGTTAATTATTATTATTATGGATCATGCAGAAAGTACACTGGGGCAACTTTAAAGGCATCATCAAAAATGAAGGCAGACATTGTTAGGAATATGTTGCAGGATGCACAGAAATCTTTAAGAGTTGGTGTAATCTGTGGCATATTCCTTTCCTCCATGCTATTGCATGAGTTTCAGTACCATTACTCTGCTAGCTGATAACACTGACTATACACTCTACATGATGAATGGGAGCTTAGCTGTTGCTTTGATGTACTATTTAAGAGCAGATGTTCAATGTTGCTGTTTAATGTTCATTACCATATTCTTATTTAACTGTACGAAGTACTTTACATCCATTAGAATACATAAATAAACTGCTCACAGCTGATGGGCAGGAGTCTCTTTATACCACTGATTACCCAAGTCCTGATGTCGATGTCCTCTCCTGGGAAATTATATGGCGTAGGGTTTATCTTAGACTTTTTATGGATGCCAGAGCTATAGTGAACAATTGACTTCCATTTCTGGAATAGTGGCTATGCTGTTTCAGGGTACAAAAGCACATCCACACATGCATAATCACCCAGTTATTACTGGGAAAAGGCCTTATTTTACAAACCAACAGGATCCAGACATTATAGACTGTGCAGTCAGCCATTTTGTTACTTGCTGTTCAACCAATCACTCAGCATCTGGCCATGATTGGAAGGATGTCTGCTTGGCAATGTCAGTGAAGCCAGAGAAATCATAGAGTATTGGCTGCAGGGGTAAGGACATGTATCCATTGTGTCACAGAAGAAAGCTAAGTGTTTCTGGACACCAACAGAGCAGGAGTCTAAGGAGGTAAGGGTATGCTTAGAAATATTATAATCTTTTACTGCTGCTTCTCACAATGCAAATACAGTGTGATTTATGGCCTATATTGTGCTATATATAAAATATTGAGAGGGGCATATTGGAATTTTCATATAAGAAGTCTTTCAATTACTAGTAAAAGAATGCTGCCCCTGCCTCGCAAAAATACAATCCACTTTGCTTATTTGGAGTATGCCTGGTTACATTCATGGAGGGGGAGGGGTACATTAGATATACTGAGAACAACAGATGTATTAAGGGATGAATGGAGGGGGGGCTACTGCTCAAGGGATCATTAGGTGCCATGGAGGAGGAGAATGGTTCTGTTATGTAGAGCTGCCTGCATATGATTATAACTTGCTGTTCAATCATACGGGTACATATGCTGCCTAATTACACTACAGCTTGCAGCAAACATCACAGATGCATCTTTTGTTCGATTAGCAGTTGGATTTACCACAGACTATACGAACAATTTGTTACCAAGTCTACAAATGGCTAAGAAATGCACTCAGAGTGCTTAACACATTGTCTTTTGTTGTGTCATGCCATTGTTGCAGCTTACATAAAAGTACAATTTCAGGACTCAGTGTGCTATATTTCTAGTTGTGTTTTTATCTGTGCTAATCAGGTAACTCTGACTTTTAAAAGTGCCTGAGGTAGGCATCTGCAAATTATTGACACTGCTCAATGCTAGGAGTCTAAACAAAAAACTCCACTCCCTACAAGCTCTGTTTACCATAAAGAATACTGATGTCTGTGCGGTCACTGACATGGTTTAAAGGCGCAGAGAGCACACCAGCACTGCAAGGTTATAATGCCTTCCACACATTTAGGCCAGCTACTTCACAGGCAGGGACTAAAGGTGGAGGTGTCTCTATTTACATAAAAAATAAATATACTTCAAGGCTGGTCAAACAGGACAATGCACTTGAGATCATCTATGTTCAAATCACCATAGGTAAAATCCAATACCACTTCCTTGCAAGGTATAGGTCCCCCTCTATGACCCAGGAAACCCATACCATGTATTTAAACTTATAGAAACGCTAACATCCAACCCAATAATATATTTCTGGTTGACTTTAATTACCCCACTATTAACTGGGAATCCTATATAACACCAAATGTGCATGCACAGAGATTCCTGGATTTTGTAAACACAAACTCCCTGGCCAGATAGTCAATACACCAACCAGGGGTGCAACCATACTGGATCTGGTTCTCAATAATATGGGATACTGCTGCACACTCCCTACTGTAATGCCTTCCCTGGTAAGGTCAGACCACAAAATGGTCTCCTTTGAAGTAAAAATAAACCCTGGACCCCCCCAGCTAAACCTGGAATATTCAGTAACTATTCTAAGGCTAACCTCCTGCTATTAAGTGATAAACACTGAGAACACTTCTGCTTATGCAGAACTGTTCATAGAATCCCTGTGAAAGCATGTTAATAGCTTCACAGAGACAGCTGTATCCACCAGGAAGAAGTACAGAACTAACACAAAATCCAAGCCACCATGGTGGAATCACAAAATCAATCAACAGGAGGAAGAAAATCATGGCAAAAATTAGGAGGTGCAGCACCCAGCAGGATAAAAGCACTCTCATCAAACTAAACAAACAGCTCAGAGGACAAATAAAGTCTACCAAAGCCAAATATGAGGTAAGTTTGGCCTCCCAGGCCAAGGACATCCACAAAGCATTCTTTAGCTATGTCCGTAACCTCAAAGGCAATACACAATTGAGTGCAGAGTACATTGTAAATGGAGCCACCTATATTGAGCCAGAAGATATAGCAAACCTCCTAGCTGATAAATTCATCTCCAACTTTACCCCTCTTCCCCTCAACCTTCCCCTCAAGAAATATCATCAAATATAACTCCCCCTACTATCACTAGGGAACAGGTCCTTAATGCTCTCTCTAAGACCAAGACACTGCATCAATGGGCCCAGACAATATCCCAGGATGCCTTCTGCAATGCCCCTGCACTGGCCAAGTAATCAAGGAGTCTCAATCCTCACCACTAGCACCAGTGAAGGACGTGCACATTGGGAGGATGACAAGTACACACACAGTAAAGTACAATTTCCCTTAAGAGCACACAGAGATCACAGTCAGTCTGGGGCTGGTTTCTCCCTCTCTCTCCAGATCCCCAATAAGACTCCTCACTAGCACAATTATAGGGTTAAGATCTCAGCCGAGTGGTCAAGCCAAAACCCCCAACACCCTCTCTGTCCAGCCAGTGCTTCGTATCCCTGCCCAAGTAGCTGACATACACACACACACACACACACACACACACACACACACACACACACACACACACACACACACACACACTTTGAGATTTGATTTATATACAAACACATAGACACTCCTGGGGAAGGCTGGCACAGGCTCACTAGCTATGCCCCCTTTTGCACAGATCATAAGGTAGTACCAGCTGCCACCAACCACTCTTATAAGCTACTATAAGGCCCTTCCCAAAGGATCTCCAATTCTACTCTGTAATGTTACTACTATCCAAATGGTAAGTGTGACCAAGGCCAAGGCTATTTAAGAGTGGCCTGTACAGTATCACCAAATACATATGCAAGTACTCTAAGAGCTTAAATATCTCTAAACAAACCAGCCACAATTAAAAGGTTTAAATATATTTAATAATAAATAATAAAACCACAAGACAATACTCAATAACTCAACACAGTGACAACATAGCTCAGAATCACAGGAAATATTTAAAACAACATTGCAGGACAGTCTCACATAAATACAGAAAACATCTAAACTAATATGACTATATTCCTATCTATCTCAAAGAGAGATACTATGATCTAAGTGTTACTTACAGAGCAAAGCAAATGCAGATGAGAAGTGCTGAAGGGGCATGTTTCAGGTCCAAAGACAAGATACAAAATGCACAGACTCACTCTCTGAGATAGTTCTTAAATTACAATCAAACGTTACTGCTGGGTTATCTCAGATTACATCATTCTTTGTCACCTCTATGTCAAAAATACTTATCTCTCAGAAGCTTGACTGGAACTGGAAGTCATAAAACATTTACACACTTTTACCTTTGAAACCTGTAATTATTTTTGTTTCCAGACAATAGAAAGAATTTCTGGCTGCAGACATTGTCTCCTAGCTGAGATAAACACCATCGTAAACAATTCACTTATTTCTTAGAGTTTGCAGGTTAACTCTGTTATTTTCCAGCAGGGTACACTGTTGTTACATTCTTGCAGCTCACTACAGAACATGCCGCTCAACACTCACTTCTGCACCAGTAGTTTAATATACACATAACATATAGTTTTCTTACATTTGTAAGACATGCATACAAATCATATTACTATTCCCAAATGACATAGAATTATTTACAAAATTCCAGCTAGCTGGGCTGGCAGCCTTCACACCTTCTAAATAGCATGAAACATGACCTACCAGGGCCTTTGAAATTACTATTTAACTGTAGCATCCAAACAGATTTTGTGCCTCATGAATGGAGAAAGGCAACAATCATCCCGCTGCCCAAACATGAGCCATCAATAGACCCTGAAAACTAAAGACCCATAAGTCTCACTAGTCTTATATGTAAAGCCATGGAAAGAATTATCATGGAGATAATCAACAGAGATATAGTAAACCCCCAGACACAGGACCCATCCCAGTTTGGTTTCGTCAAGTGCAGATCATGCCTACTCAACCTGATAGACTTCTTAGAGAAGTCACCGAAGCAATGGATGAGGGCAAAGTCATTCACACTGCTTACCTTGACCTGGCCAAGGCATTTGACACAATACCCCACTTTGGTATTGTTGACAAACTCAAGAGGTTAGGTGCAAACTTGTATGTCACCTAGTGGATTGCCAATTGGCTCACAAACAGGACCCAGGAAGTTAGAATTAGGGAGTCCACCTCTACAAAGAGGCCAGTCACAAGTGAAGTCCCTCAGGGATCAGTCCTTGTACCACTCCTTTTGGGCATTTACTTCTCAGACGTCAAGGCCAACGTCAGTGGTCTCCGGCTGAGATGATTGCAAATTAGGAGCTGTCACTGAATCTCACACTGACACAAATGTTCTCCAGGATGGGCTGACACAGACAAGCAACTGGTGTCAGAGCCATGGACTAAAACTAAATGCCAAGAAATACATAATAGTATCCTTTGAGAGGTCATCCATCCCTGGTAACTATCATATTGACAACACACCCCTTAGAGCTGACCCAGTAGTCAGGGACTTAGGGGCACACATAGATAGTAATCTAGCCTTTGATCATCACGTGTCTACAGTGGTGAGGAAATCATTCTATGTTCTGCAACTTATAAACAAAGGTATGGTTTCTAAGTCCAAGGAAGTCATTGTTCCACTGCATTCAGCATTTATCTGACCTATAATTGAGTACAATGCCCCCTTTGATTTGCACCTAACCAAGCATATCCAACAACTGGAACGTCCACAGAGGTTCCTCACTAAAAAAATACAGGGTGTAAGTAATATGTCCTATGCAGACCAGCTGAAGGCCCTATCCCTGTATTCTGCCTCCTACAGGCTTTTGAGGGGAGATCTATGCCTGGCATAAAGGGCATTGTCAGACCCCACTCTGATGGACTTCCTGCATATCCACAAAACAAACAGCACCAGAATTATTCATTCTAAAGACTTAAACCTTGCCTGTGAAATAAATAGAACCTGCTTGAGAGATAGGTATGTATCCCAGAGACTACCCCATCTATAGAACAGGCTCCCCATCCATGTGAAGCAGAGTTCCTCCCCAACCCAATTCAAGTACAACTTGGACAACTGGATGGGAAACCGGAAATTCATCCCTGGTTTGGCACCTATGTCTCTAATGCGCACAGGTAACCTGTAAATGGTTCATCGCCCAGAGCCATGCTTACAATTATCAAGGGTATCAGAACTTGTCAGAGATTTGGGATGCATGGCTAGGCTTAAAAAGGGCCTTGTGGTCATTAGCCTAGTAAACACCTATGAACCTATGATACATACTAGTATTGCACCACTAAATTAAGGACAAATCATACAGCTGCAGTAAAATAGTCATTAAAAATACATTAACTCATTCACTCCAGTGGAGCTCAGAAAGTTTGCACTGTAGCTTCCTATGGACAGAGCCTAAGCCTTTTGTCAGAATCCATTTATGTACTCACATTTCAAGCAAATGCTCATATCTCTGGAACCATAAGAGTTATAAAAGAAGTATAAACGGCAAACCCTGCAGCACAAACTATATTTATAGTGGTAGTATTCTTTAGGTTCTAGGTCTTAAACTGAATTTTATATGTCATAGTAAACACAGTAACTATTACATGTGTAATATTTTGTACACAGCTTACAATATCTCAGCAAACACTTAAGTTACACACATACTATCAGCCACATTGTATTTATCTAGCTGAGAGCTTTCATATGAGGCTAAGGAGTTCTGTCTGTGTCACTTGGTTGTTGAGATATTTAGAGAAATGTGAAACTTATATCTATATAAATTAATATCCTAAAAACAGTTAATACCTCTTTACTTGCAGTAGACAGAGGTCAAATGTTAATGCGGTTGAGTTTGCCATCATGTAAACTTTAAGATGAAATCTTTTAAAACTTTCTATACAGCATTGTTTTGAATTTATTGATGCAAATATGAACAAGATTATTTGATGCCTAGAGGCGTCAGTGGGAGTTAACTGCAGCTGCACCTGGTGGTGTCACTCAGATGTCATGAGTTAAAACAATTGGAGCCACAAGTGCTAACTGTCCTGTCAAATAATTTTATTTATTTATTTATTTATTTTACATTTGTTGACCAGGATAGTCTGACTGGATACATGTCCATTTTCAGCAGTGGCCCGGGGAGGAAAGCTCCACACATGCACACAAAGAACTATTACATTTTACAATCAAAGCACTATAACAGCACAACACATACAGAAGGATATTATATATATATATATATATATATATATATAGAGAGAGAGAGAGATTACACAATACAAGTAAATCATTGTTGCAAATACATTTCAAAAGCACATTTGTGAAAGGATAGAAAGTCATACAGTCTATCATATCTAAAACTATAAGTAGTGGCCTTTCAATGATAAAGCAAACTAGATGAAGACAGATGTCCTCTTTAGCACATGTTTCTATTGAGGAGGTTAGTCAGGGTAAGAACAAGGACAAACCAATGGCTTTTAAAGTAATGTTTAAGACTTTTTTTGAAATGAGATAGAGTGGGATCTGAAGTAAGCTCAGCAGAGAGTGAGTTCCATGTTTTGCCAACAGAGTTGGCAAACAGAGAATCCCCAGCTGAGTTGTTGGTTTTGAGTGTTTGAACTAGTAGCTTGTTGGATGAGCGAAGTGCCTTGCGGTTGCTATAAGGGGTGATGATGCTTTTAAGTACTGGCGTGTTTTCCAGTTGGTAGAGACTTTTAAATGCTAGGCCACGGTGGTGCCATGGTTAGTGTTGTCGCATCACAGCAAGAGGTTCTCCCGTTCGATTCTCAGCTGGAGCGCCTTCTGTGTGGAGTCTGCGTGTCCTCCCTGTGGTAGAGTAACATTAAAGACATGCAGGTAGGTGCGTGTGTGAATGGGTGTGCCTTCTTTGAAGGTTGGGCGTCAGGCTGGCAACTGGGCACCGTAAAAATTCACTGCCAATCATTAGCGGACGGGAGTTCCGCTGTGGCAACCCCTAACCGGGAAAAGCCAAAAGACTTTTAGAAACTTTTATATGCTACTATTGATTGATTGTACTGAAGTTAATTAGGCAATTCAACCCATCCTAGAATATTTAGGTCCAGAAAATGGTGCGTTCTGTAAGCTGCACCAGTGGCAAATCTAGCAATATGATTTTAGCAGATAGAGAGTTTGTTAAGGTCAGACTTACTCAAGTTCATGAAAAGAAGGGAGGCATAAAGGAGAGTGGAAAGTAGATGTCTGCAGGCAATGACAGTCCTAGCTAGTGGAGTTAGAAAAGGTTTAATTTTGTATGGAGAGCTAAGCTTTTTATTAACTTTTTTGATGGTTTGATTACTATGCATATCAAACTTAAGGTTATCGTCAACTGTTACACCTAAGAGCTTGGTACTGAGATCTGGGGCAATAATAGCTCCATTGTTAGATTTAATAGTAAAGGCAGAAGAGGAGGCCATATGAGTGGGAGAGAAGAGCAACAGCTTCATTTGTTTGGATTTAAAATTAGCCGTCGATCAAAGAGCCAATTTTAGACAGTATTAAAAACATTTTGGGATAGAGTCTGCAGGTATGTAGGGGAGGTAGCAGAGCAAATCAAAGTGGAGTCATCCGCATATTGAATACAAGTTGATTTAGGGATAGCAGTGTACAGGTCATTAATAAAGATAGAAAATAGGAGGGGATCTAATATAGAGCCCTGGGGGACTCCAAGGATGATGGGTAGCAGGGAATATAGCTTGTCCTGCCATAGTTCAGCCTGTTGCCTCCCACACAGGTAGGATTGGGACCATTGGATAGCCTGGTCATCTAGAAAAATAGTCTTGAGAGTGTTTACGAGTAGTTGGTGATTTACCATATCAAAAGCTTTGGATAAATCATGAAAGAGGGCAGAAGAAAGCTTGTTGTTGTTTTGGTTTTGATTGATAACATTAGAGAAGGAGAGGAGGGCAGTGGTTGTACTATGGGAAGGTCTAAAGCCATGCTGTGAGTTGGCCAGGTAGTTGTTCTGAATGAGATAGCCCAGGAGTTGTTTATGGATACACTTCTCCATAATTTTAGTTAGGAGGAAAATGATTGTCTGTGGGACCTGGGTATTCAAGCTCCTATGCAGAGGAGGAAAAATGTCAATGAATAAAATACCCTAGGGAAGCCAAGAACAAATGGATGACCAGGTAGGCTGCCTTAATAAAGGTACGGTGGGATGTTGGTGAAGAAGCTGGGCTACCGGTAAAGCCTTGAGAAAGGCTGTGTGTACCCGAGCTCTTGTGGTTGAAGGCTAAGTAAAGCCTTTAGAAAGGCTTCATATACATGTCGTAGTACCGGCTGGTCAGGTCGCCTGGAGAGAGGAACCGCTAGTGTAGCAGCTAGAAATCAAAGATGAAACACACAGAAAAAACAGGCAAAACAACGTAAATGTGGCTCGGCTAGGGAGCTCTGCTCGCCGTGGTGGCAAAAAATCAATGAAGTTGTAGTTCAGATTCTAGAAGGTCGTACTTTATTGAAGTAAAAAGTACCATAAGTACAATCACCATCGAAGCGTAGTTCCTTCATGGAAAGAGTGATCCTGAGGATTTCCTTTTATAAGAGTACCTGGGGGTGTGTCAGTGAGAGCCAATCAAGTATGGGTGAAAAAACCTTTATTGTGATTGGGCACGAGAACTTGACATCACACCTTACAATCTGATAGGTTAGATACCCTGAGCCAGCTCATACGTGGTAAGTAGAATTACTCTAAACCTACAATAGTGAAGTTTGGAGATTAGCTAAAATTAGCTAAAAAAAATGTAGCTAACTAAAAATAGTCTTGCTGGAAAAAAAAAAATCAACCCTTGCTGGTAAAATACATTGTTAGGCTACACTTTTTGAAATCTTTGTCAGGATGGTGGATGACCTAAAAGAGCATAATAAGCAAAGTCGAGCGTACTAGAGAAATAGCAACAAAATGTATGTAAAATAACATGTATGTAAAATAAGAAACTGGTTAGCCGAGCCACATTTACGTTGTTTTGCCTGTTTTTTCTGTGTGTTTCATCTTTGATTTCTAGCTGCCACACTAGCGGTTCCTCTCTCTCTAGGCGACCGGACCAGCCGGAACTACGACCTGTATACGAAGCCTTTCTAAAGGCTTTACTCAGCCTTCAACCACAAGCGCTTGGGTATGCACAGCCTTTCTCAAGGCTTTACCAGTAGCCCAGCTTCTTCACCGACATCCCACCGTACCTTTATTAAGGCAGCCTACCTGGTCATCCATTTGTTCTTGGCTTCCCTAGGGTATTTTATTCGTGGATAATTTTTGCTAGGGAAGATAGAATAGCTATGGGCCTATAATTTGACAGTTCAGTTGAGCTACCTCCTTTATGGAGTGGTATAACATGTGATATCTTCCAGATGGAGGGAATAGAGGATTCTAATATAGTTCTATTGATAAGTATAGAGATAGGGTATGCTATGGCATCTGCTGCTTTTTGAAGATACTCAGTGGGGAGGAGATCCATAGATAGGGTGGTTGGTTTTAGTTTCTTGATTAGATTTCGGGTAAGTGATGTAGAAACTAGTTGAAAGTTAAAGGAGAGTTGGGAACTGGGTGTGGTGGCAGTTGGACTCGGGCAACTGGGAGATAGTTGGCTAGCTAGTGACTGAATAGTTTCTGTAAAGAAACTGTTAAAGGTATTGGCAACATGTTCTGTAGGTTTTTGGTTGGTTGCCGAAGGGGTAGGTGTGCTAGTTTGTCCTTGGTGAATACATTTTTTATGCCAGCCCAGAACTTTTACAGATTATTTTGGCATTTCTATTGTAAATGGCAGTAACAGTTTTTTTGTCTAGCGAAACATATTTTTTGTATCATTCCTTAGGTGTTGATTTATGGGGGATTTTGTGGTGCGCCAGGTGACCCACTGCTTTGTTTCAGAGTAAGATCTTTTGTCTGGTTTCTTTTGAAAGCCATGGTGCAGTTTTTGTTTTGGTTTTAATAGAATGTGCAGGTGCAGGGGTATCAAGGATGGCTAGGAATTTGGTATTGAAGTATAACACAACTTCTTCAAGGGGCAGTTGTTTTAGGATTGACCAATTACATGATTTGAGTTCATTTTGGAAATTAGTGGGGTTAAAGTTTTTATTCTTTTTTATTGTTTTGTAAGTGGGTTGGTAATGGATATCAGTCTTATGCCTGATTTTATAAGTAAGAAAATGATCACTTATGTCATCAGGTAGGATCCCAGCCCTATACATGTTTGGATGACTATTAATGAGTATCCAATCTAGCGTACTTTCTTTGTTGTTAGGTTTATTGATCCTTGTAGGGGAGGATACGATCTGTGTAAACCCGTATAGATTCACATGGATAGTGGGTGATTCTGAGGAATAGCTGTTCCAGTCAATGTTGAAATCTCCAAGAACAATTGTTTCTTGGGGGTAGTTAGTAGACAGACAGGAGAGGATGTCTTTTAGGGTGTTTGTGTTATTACCTGGGGGAATGTAGGTACAGACAGTATTTATGCTTTTGTTTTTATAATTTTTAGCTTAGTAATGAGAATTTATGGATTATCAACTCGGGGTGATTGTGGGGAGTTAGCGGACACATCAAGGGTTGTTTTGTAAAGTACAGCAACTCCTCCTCCCTCCCTAGTGGCATGACCTCTTCTAAATATGTTATAACCTGGTGGTAAAACCTTGTTATCTATTAGCTGAAGGTTTTAACTAGGTTTCAGAGAGACATAGTATATAATTTACCCACCTTGGAAGAGTTTTGCAAGGTGCCTGATATCAACTTACATTCAGGCAGAAATGCAGTCACGGAAAATCAACAGGGTAGCTCTGTAAATGACAATAACTCTGATATTGTAACTAACCTTAAACAACTGGATGGTTACTTGCTAAAATTTAAGAAATTGCAAGTCGAAGTCATCTATTTACGTGAATGCATAAATCTGAAAATAGTTCCCAAAGGTCTCCGGCAGTGGAAGTATCCATCAGGCACATTGAAACATACTGAATTCCATTCCCGCTTAATCCGTCACTTTGATCAGCAGGGGTTTCAGTTATTGGAACTGCTGATTGAAGAATATACTAACCAAATGGCATCTTTGAAAGATAAATTAAACACTATGGATACCCTGATAAAGACAGATCCTTGTTTTTCTCGTTATGAGTACGATTATATCAGGATCTTTTCGAGTATCAGTGTTTTAATTAACAAAATTGGTGACACGAAAAGGAGGAAAATACAAAGAGATGTTTCCGCTTATGAAAAGGGAGCTGCCTACCCCGATCCGCCTGTAATCAAAAGCACGCAAGCTGGTCCTCCTTTTTTATGCGTACACATAATAACCCTTTGGTTATGGACACACAAGGGGTAAGGGAAAGTGACTTGGACAATTTCCTCAATACCGATAACAGTCAACTAACGGACATTGAGGTATCACCTCAAGTTCCGAGGCGGAGTGACCAGATAAGTGAAAAGAAGAAGGCTGGTAATCAACAAAATGAAGGGAACGGTAATCAACCGCAGGATTTTTCACGCAACCAGCACGGTCCTCGGAAGAAAACGGGTTGGACTCGCAAAGGTCACAACAGGTTCGCATCCAACAGGAAGAAAGGCCGATAAATGAAGAGTATGGGAACAATGAATGGTCTGTTAACATTTTGAAAAGTAAGAGCAATGACTTTCAGGTTTATAATTATACAGACTTTGACATTTGTTCAGATTTTACAGAACTTTTATCCAAAGGTTTTTCTTATGCTGTGCCACCTAATTTTGACATCGCTAGAGTTTTATGCGATGTCAAAATGTTTGTACGGAAATTAAATTTAAAGGTATTTTTTGGGAGCAACGTTAGTTTGCAACCTAGAACGGAAAATGTACCAAGTGTGTTTAACCCCCCGTTAGATAACAACCTAATGACTTTTGAGAAAGTTTCTGAGGTTCATTTAAGAAGCCTACATAATGAAATTTGTAAAAGTAAAAACAAGTCTTTAGGATGTAAGGAAAGGGAATTAATTACACATATTATAATACATGAAATACGTGTAATGAAGCCCGATAAGGGCGGGGGGGGCTATTTTAATGTATGAGAATGACTATTTAAGGAAGATGCACTCGTTACTTTCTGGTGAAGAATATAAACTAGTATCACTTAACGAATTTAACCAAGCTTATAAAAGAATTAAAGACTATTTAAGTGAACTGTTTATAGAAGGGAGTATCACATTGGATTTATATCACTATTTATCCATGGCAGCACCCATTACACCGGTGCTATTTGGCATTCCGAAACTACATAAAAACATCCAAGACCCCCCTTTTAGGCCCATAATAGATGGACGGAATTCCATTACTTATTCCTGTGCTAAATGGGTGGATAACCAACTTAAAGAATTCCTCAGGACTGAGAGCCAGATATGTAAAGATTCATGGCACGTCCTGAGGAGTCTTAATAAAATTTCGTTTCAAACAGAATTAATATTTGTGACAGCAGATGTCAAAAATTTATACACTGTTATTCCCCATACAACAGGATTGGAGTGGGCACGTGAATTTTTAATACAAAAGAAGTGCCCAGGGAGTCAAGTAGACCTTATTATCTCTATTTTGGAGATTATTTTGGCAAACAATTACTTTATGTTTGGTAAAGATATATATTTACAAACCACAGGAGTAGCGATGGGTTCCCCAGCTGGCGGTAGTTTTGCAAACACCGTCATGGCCTTTTGGGAACGCTCATTCCTTTTTCCATATAGCTTATTTCAAGACATTATTGTCTGGTACACACGCTATCAGGATGATATTCTAATGATAGCTAATTGTGGAAGAGATAAAATTATTGAGCTAATTAGCGAAATGAATTCTTTTACCTCTTTCCTTGAATTTACCTATGAAATTGGGGAGGCATCTATTAACTTTCTTGACATCAATATTAGTAAGGACATGATAAAAAATGTTTTTGTTACTAAAATATATCGAAAGCCAACATATAGTAACTCTTTCCTACATTTCACAAGTTGCCACCCCTATTTTCAAAAGAAAGGGGTAGTAAAAGGCCAACTTGTACGAGCCTCCCGAATGTGTTCTACAGAGGAAGGTTTTGAAGAGGAATGTAGGACACTTTGGGAAATGTTTGAAAATAGAGGTTACCCCTTTAAATTACTGAACGCAGTTTTTGCGGAAATTAAAAACAAAAGGAAAGAGGGAACATTTGGGCCATTATATAATGGGGCACTCATTGATATGGAACATGAAATTCCTGATATTAATATTAGTAATGTTGAGCCAGAAAATATGAATCAAAGCAGTAACAATAATAATTATAGCGTTGGTTTTTTAACACAATTTAACTTGCATTCCCCACAAGTTCGAAGCATTTTACAAAGTAATTGGGAATTATTAATGCAAGACAGGAAGCTACATTCCTTACTGGGTCCAAAGTTGAGTGTAGTTTATAAAAGAGCCCCTTCCATGAAAAACCTATTTGAACACCCTATTAAACCTTATAAAATAAACAAAGGGATGTTCAAATGTGGGCGATGTAAATACTGTAAATATATACAAACAGGGTCCAATTTCATGATAAGGGGCTCTAGATACTATATTAACGGTAAATATAACTGTGAGACTCAAGGAGTTGTTTACCTTGCAAAATGCAAAGAATGTCCTGCTTACTATTTCGGTAAAACCGAAAGGTTACTAAAGAACAGAATTTATGAGCATTTGTATGCTATATCTAGAAAAAGCTCTACAAATGCTTTAGCAAAGCATGTTATAGACAACGACTCTCACAGTTTCTTGTTTAATGTAGTAGAAAAGGTTGACAAAAATCCTAGAGGGGGGCCATGGTATTTGAAGTTACAAGAATGTGAACTTCTATGGCAGCTGAAAACTAATGCCCATATCCATCCGGGCATTAATGATGCATGTTCTATTAAATGTCTGCTTAATATTAAAGCTTTGGAGAGATAGTGGAATTTTTAATGTGTAACATTTACATTAATGTAATTTTCTTAAACATTTAATGATTTAACATTCTTATTTTATTTCTGTTAATAATATGCAGTTTATTTGGTTGTACATTCAGAAATGGATTTGGTCTTCGACACTACATATTTACAATATATGATATACATAATACATACACAATGAATTTAATTTAAATTTTATTTAAGACAAATAATAATTTTAAATGAATTATATTTTATAGTATATGTTAAGTATTTGGTTTGGGTAGTAGGTGTTTGTGATGAATTTTTATACGAATATTTTCGTATGTATGTTACTTTTATAAGTCAAGATTTGTATGGTTGCTGAATTGTTGACTTAATTGGGTAAACCAATTAATTATTTAATTAACTGTGGGTTTGGTCTAAGCACTTAGTATTATAAAAATGTAAAGTGTGTTATTTTTACTTTGTCTGAAGAAGTGCAAGCAGTGTCTTGCATGAAAGCGCTAACTGAGTAAAAGAATTGCATCCATTTGACTGGCGTTATTTGTTTAGCTTCCGTTTATTTTCTTTTTTCTGAGTTTGTGAATTTTTACTTTGTTTATATCTGGGGAATGAGTTTCTAAGAGGGTATGAAGGTGGTGGACCTTATTATTTATGCTTCTAATATTTAGCTGACTGACCAAGAGTGAGTTCTGTGGTCTGTTTAAGGTTTGAAAGTTAGTGGGAGTAGTAGTAATGGGGCAGGAGCCGACCAGTGAGGTTGGGCCTGGGTTTGGATGGATATCCCTATCCTTTGTGAGATTACATTGTAAACTGGTTGTAAGCTTCAGGAATTTAATTATCAGTCTCAGATAACTTTTGGTTTTGAGGTTGATATATCTGGTTCTAATAGGGTGATGGTATTTTGTATTTGAGGAGTTAGTTGTTTCGGGGATTATTAGGGTCTATGTCAATTATTCAAATGTTTAAAATGTCGAATGTTATGTTTTCAAGACCATATGTTCAAGACTTCAAGTGTTCGAAGACTGACTTTTAACGGTGCCGTACGGTGCAGAATGGGAGAATTTCCCTTTTCTGCACTGAAGTGCGGTCTGGGAGATGGTATATTTAAGTAGGGGGGTGTGGGGTGAAGGGGGGCTTTTATCCCTTCTCTCACTGTTACTGTATGTTTTTCTTTTTCTTTTCTTTTTTTTTTATTGATATTCGAACTTCCAAATATCGACCATATGGTATTCGACATTTTGGAAGTTTGAATATTTGACATAGACCCGATTATTAGGTGGCCTAACTTATTTGGAATTATTGGAGTGGTGGTTTGGTATGTTGAGTAGTGGAAACCTAGGCAGGACTGATTTTCATAAATGGTGAGAAGATATATAGCAATCATCAAGGATAACAAGCAATATGGTAGCATTAATTTGAATGGTTTCTCTACATTGATTTACTTTTTATATTCTATACATTGATTTACTTTTTATATTATGAAATAGCAGATTATTCGTATACCTTCATAATGAAACATTAGTCTATAGTATGAGTTTTTAGCAGTTTTGCATAAATCATAGTGACTTCAGTTAGTGGAAACCAGACTGCTTGCAAGTCTTGCCAAAATGAATTATACAAATATTTTTGCTGTTAAAGAAACATCATTATGTTACCTTGCACAGTGGTGTCTAAAATTTCCTCCTAAAGGAGATAGTTATACATCTCAAAAATACATATTCCAGGCAGTAAGAATCAGACCAACGCAGCGAGTCTTACTACCAAAATCTATTGTCATATTGTATATACAACACTCCATCGGAG
Source organism: Protopterus annectens (assembly GCF_019279795.1). NCBI lineage: Eukaryota > Metazoa > Chordata > Ceratodontiformes > Protopteridae > Protopterus > Protopterus annectens. Next base: position 1,049,883,567 of record NC_056746.1, on the reverse strand, counting down.
CTGTCACTCCAACCTTCAAAGTGTTTACTTAGGTCATAGCTGAGAAGGGTCTCTGTATCAGTCCAGCTACCCGGTTACCAAATAGCAAATAAATAAATAAATAGCATACAGCTGTTAAGTTTACTTGTAAACTATGTTACATTACTGACGTATACTAGCTGACCTATGGTTCTCGTTCAAAAATATAATTCCATTCTCTCAGTTTACCCCTGTCAAACCATTTCCATCATTTCAGAAACCCACATGTATAATACTGCTCCACTCTCCACACTCCTCTTCTACATCCAAGTGCCCAAATTGTATGCCTACCATAACTGACAACTTCCAGTCAATGCCTGTCTCATAACTGTATTACTCACCAACACTTCAAATCACTTCTGACTTTTTAAATGAAAACAATGATGTCACCTATCCTGTAACTCCATATCCTGACCTGCACTGCCTCATACACAAACATCAACACCTCTTTAACTTACAGTTCTTCACCTTTTGAATGCCCCGTTCCATTTTTGCCATTACATTTTTCTCCTATACCATGTAACACACACTTTCTAATCTTTTCAGTCCCTTTTCACATCCTACCATTACTTCCCCAAATTCTCTATTTCTCTGTTTACATAGTTTTTTTTTCCTTTACTTTTACAATTTCTCCTACCTACATGTATTAATTCACTCTTTGACATGTTTGTTGCAACCATCTTTTCAACATTATTCTACTAAGCAAATATTTCAAGTCTGATTTTTTTCTGCAGTATTCTTTTGTCCTGTTTGCTGTAAGAACCGATATTGCCTTATATCTTAAACAGAATTATTTTTTTCTAATGAAATAACTTTCATTGTTTACAACATTGTTTCTTAGCACCATACCTCCCAACCTCTTAGATTTCTAAACAAAACCAAAAATAATGGGGGGGGGGTTAAAAGACTAAACTTGGGGACAGATTTTAAATACTGCTCTTATAAACTTATAATGTTGCTAGAATACTAAGTTTTGCTTTAGCATGCCTTTTCTGAAGGACATGATATCTGAAACTGAAATGTCTGCTATTATTTAGTGACTTCACATTGCCTGAAAATGTTAACCGAAGTGGTGCAGCAGTTAGCGTTGTCACCTCACAGCAAGAGGTTCTCCCGTTCGATTCTTGGCTAGAGCGTCTTCTGTGTGAAGTCTGCATGTCCTCCCTGCAGTCGAGTGACATTTAAAGGCATGCAGGTAGGCCCGTGCATGAATGGGTGTGCCTTCCTTGAAGGTTGGGCATTGGGCTGGCAACTTGGCACCATAAAAATCCACTGCCAATCATGAGCGGGCCGGAGTTCCGCTGTGGCGACCCCTAAATGGGAAAAGCCGAAAGACTATACTATACTTTGCCTGAAAATCACAAATTTTATGAACAGATAGAAAAATATGAGAAAAAAAATCTAGTCATTCTGCAAAATTCTGAACAGCAGAGAGAGATGTTTAGTTCATAGGTTCATAGATTCATAGATTAGTACTAGGCTAACTGCCCTTGTGAGCTATTTTAAACCTAGCCAATTATCCCTTAAGGATACACAGGATATAAGGAAACACACAGTTCACAGTGTAAGCATTCATCTGTTAATTTAATCTGTATAATTGTATGCATATTTTATTTTTATTATTCTTTGCAGCTAATTTCTTTAGATGTCCAGAAAACATAGAAAATTCCTGCTGAACAGAAGAAACAAATAGGTTCATAGGTTCATAGTTAGGTACTTGACTAGCTGCCTTTGTGGGACATTTTAAGCCTAGCCAATCTCATTTGGTTAAAGATTGCCCTTACCCCATCCCATAGTCAGTTATTATATATTACCCTGAATGAGAATAACTGATATCATAGCATAGATACTTTGAGGGGACCCATGCATGGGCTAAAGCATCTAGAAGCTGCCTCTCTCCATTAGTAGTACAGGGGCAGTCCTGGGGTAGATTATATGTTTCCCATCCATAGATCTAAGTTGTCCATATGGACAGGGGTGAACACTGTTTTATGGGAAAGGGGAGGATGTTCCAAAGCAGCAATATCGTCTCTGGGTTATACCTGTCCCTCCAAACTGTAAACAAATGTATTCTAAGTAGTGATATAATGTATGCATTAAGACCACAGAATGTTTGCAAGTTTCTCAAAATCACTGCTGAACACTTCAGAATTATATTTATGCAGTGTGTTTATAATCAAAATGCAGGACAGATGGCATAACAGGACACTGGGACTGACTGCACATTTAGACATTGTTTCAGGCATTTTTGTCACCGTAAGTACAGTTCAGGATGACTGTGAAAATTAAGTTTGGAGGAAATGTTCTTTGAGTTAAAATTGAAATTCATTAACAGAATTCTTTCTAAGTGGCATCCATCAGCAAATTTTCACAAAGGGTAGTTATTGGAGCACAGAACAGAATACATTTCAAAATCAACAGATTTGAGCTTTCAGTACAAGGAAAAACTATCCTTTATCAGCAATCATATGAAATGTCAGGAACTGCTGGCACAAGTCCCAAAACATGGCGACTAAATGGCAGGAAAAAACTGACTTACATACATTAAGTCCAAGTTGACAATTTCTTGGAATATTTCCTTTTTTCTAAGGTATAGTGATCTCAGAGTTAGTATATGTAAGTTCAGGATATGTGGGGGGGTTGTGCACCCACAATGGGGGGTGGGGGTGAAGGGTGGCTTGCTTTCCTGCTAAAAAGCGGTTTAAAGGAGAAGAGTAATGTTCAGGATTTGCTGCTCTCCTGCATTTTCAGTTTTTTTTCTTTTTCCACATCAGCAATATGCATTCTGAGTGCTGCAATTTCAATAAGGAGCCCTATTATTGTTGTATTTCCATAACGAGCCCTATTATGTTTGTATTTCAATAAGGAGCCCTATTATGTTTGTATTTCGATAACGAGCCCTATTATGTTTGTATTTCAATAAGGAGCCCTATTATGTTTGTATTTCGATAACGAGCCCTATTATTTTTGTATTTCAATAAGGAGCCCTATTATGTTTGTATTTCGATAACGAGCCCTATTATTTTTGTATTTCAATAAGGAGCCCTATTATTTTTGTATTTCAATAAGGAGCCTTATTATTTTTGTATTTCGATAACGAGCCCTATTATTTTTGTATTTCAATAAGGAGCCCTATTATTTTTGTATTTCGATAACGAGCCCTATTATTTTTGTATTTCGATAACGAGCCCTATTATTTTTGTATTTCGATAAGGAGCCCTATTATTTTTGTATTTCGATAAGGAGCCCTATTATTGTTGTATTTCGATAAGGAGCCCTATTATTTTTGTATTTCAATAAGGAGCCCTACTATTGTTGTATTTCCATAACGAGCCCTATTGTTTTTGTATTTCGATAAGGAGCCCTATTATTTTTGTATTTCAATAAGGAGCCCTATTATTGTTGTATTTCCATAACGAGCCCTATTATTTTTGTATTTCGATAAGGAGCCCTATTATTTTTGTATTTCGATAACGAGCCCTATTATGTTTGTATTTCAATAAGGAGCCCTATTATTTTTGTATTTTGATAAGGAGCCCTATTATTTTTGTATTTCGATAACGAGCCCTATTATTGTTGTATTTCGATAAGGAGCCCTATTATTTTTGCATTTCGATAAGGAGCCCTATTATTTTTGTATTTCGATAACGAGCCCTCTTATTTTTGTATTTCGATAACGAGCCCTATTATTATTGTATTTCGATAAGGAGCCCTATTATTTTTGTTTTTCGATAAGGAGCCCTATTATTTTTGTATTTCGATAACGAGCCCTATTATTTTTGTATTTTGATAACGAGCCCTATTATTGTTGTATTTCGATAAGGAGCCCTATTATTTTTGTATTTCGATAAGGAGCCCTATTATTTTTGTATTTCGATAACGAGCCCTATTATTGTTGTATTTCGATAAGGAGACCTATTATTTTTGTATTTCGATAAGGAGCCCATTATTTTTGTATTTCGATAACGAGCCCTATTATTTTTGTATTTCGATAACGAGCCCTATTATTGTTGTATTTCGATAAGGAGCCCTATTATTTTTGTTTTTCGATAAGGAGCCCTATTATTTTTGTATTTCGATAACGAGCCCTATTATTTTTGTCTGTTATAATAATGCTTAGTTGAACATCATCAAGGGCTGCTACTTGACTGAGGTCTTCTTAGGTAGATAATCTAATTGTTACCTTGTAAAGCACAGTGTATGCCTATTCAAAACTAAAAGGAAAGAGGGATCGTGGTCACCGTGTTCAGCTGTATATGTCATTTTTGTTTCAGTGACATTGTTTTATGTATACTAAGCACCATTGTATTTCCTGTAGCCTTTCTCCCTAGGACTCCATTTAAAATGGGCTGTGGTGAACTGGGCATTACAAGTGAGTAAAACAAATAAATAAAGAAACATCTGAAGGTAATGATATCACAGGGGTTGACATGTTGGAGGGGTCAGAATAACAATATATGGAGACAGTATGCTCTATACTAAGAAAAAATTATATAGTTTAATTGAGATGTCTGAGAACAGTGTGTCCTAAAGCACTAAATGCATTTTGTAGTTGGATACATTTCAAATAGCACTATGCAGGCCTGGCATCTTTGATTTCTAAGGGCCTTGATCCTAGGATAATGCAGCACAGTTAATCCATGTCGAACAGCTGCTAAACCTCTTTTATTCATTACTTCAAACAGTTAACATGGGACAAACATAATTACCCTATTCCAAGATCATGCCTGTAATATAAATAAACTGCTGTTATGTTTAGCTTCATGTTTTTTTGTCACAGAAAGTAATGTGTAACAATGCCACGACATCTTCTGTTGCTATCAGATATTCCGACACTTTAATTATGTAGCTTTCTGTCAGCCATACAAGCCTATTATTAGTATGGAATTGCTACTGCTATTTTATTATTCCTGCAACAAGGTGTTAAACAACATTTTACATGTTTATTCTTTGAATGGTGGATATGAAAAACAGATCCCAGTTTCACAGCAAATTAGAAATGAGTATTTCTTATGGAGAAAACAATAAACCTACATTTCAGCACTGCTGTTCTTGTACAGTACAGAAGTGCAAAATATTCAGTTGTCTAGCAATAGCTACAAAATACGATATGCTCCAAGACACACACACACACACACACACACACACACACACACACACACACACACACACACTCATTCTAATACTTTTTCAATTGCTTTTCATCTTTAATTAGGCTTAGAATATGTGGTTATCATTAACAATCATGAGCGGACATGTGATCCGCAGTGGCGACCCCTAACCGGAAAAAGCCGAAAGGAGAAGAAGAAGAAGAAGAAGATTAACAAATAAATAAATAAAAATAAGATAATCTTAAACAATCTAAACTTTAAACAAATGCACAAGAATGGCAGAATATTGAGTAAAGCGAGGAAAGGGATGCGCGGTATTTGGGACACACTACATCAGCATGGATTCAATATAGGTCAGTACCACAGTAAATAACAATAAACCTCCTATGCATGTAAAGCTGAGCACCGTAACAGGACAGAAACATCTTGAGTATTTAGCTCATAATGAGTGACTCGTTCTCTCCATGCGACTTTGATAGAAGGACAGTTGACTATCAGGCTGCTGTTTGTTCATGAGTCTGTCACTCCATCTAGCAGATGCAAGCTGACAGCAGGGGGGCTTTGCATAGAGTCAGGCAGACTGCCCTGTTACTGAACTCCAGTGTTTGAGAGAGAAGAGACAGACAGCCCCAACAATAAAATGCTGTCACAAGCACGAGATGAGGGTAGACAGTGTCATTACGAAAAGAGTCAGAGATGATGGGTGTGAAGATAAACCACAGATAATTGCTGTAATTGTTCTGCCAGAAATTTAACAAGAGTCAAAAAGTGCAAACCAAGTGTAGCATGCAAATGCATTGCAGTCTGGAAACTAATCGGACTGCAAATAGTTCATGCCTGCTGTTTTCATTTTATGAAACAATGTCAACTACATTTTGGAACTTAGATGCAGAACAATTCTGAAGCACAGTTATGATAATAACAGAACAGTTAACTTTACTAACAATTTTTGGCAGAAAAGAAGATATTAAAGGCAAAGATATTATAGGATTTACTATTTATTACCAGACCATTCAACTAACACTACTGTACCCTTTTAACTTTATACCAGTTTAAATATGCATAAAGACACTTCAGTGTGAAATCCTACCATTGTATTTACTTATTTGTTAACCAGGTGAATAACTACAATAAACCATATATAGACACACAATTTGCAGAAAAATGTAGGGCAGTAAAAAAGTCCAACTATTGGTCAGCTTCAGTAGCAATTCTTGTCTGAAGGGCAGGCATTAAGGGCAAATTTCATTTAGTATTTTATTACTACCAGACCATTCATACTTATCAGTATGGCTGATTATAATGCATACCTACAGCTTTATATGAATTTAAGTATTTACAAAGAAACTTTAAAATAGTATCGTGTTATTTATTTGCTAGCTAGATGACTGTCATGATCCACTAAGGACCCTTTTCAGCCTTAGTCCAAGCTACAACTAGGCATCTGTCAGGCAACCATACTGATTTTTGGGATGTTTGGAAAGGTCCACACAAACTGGAGCAAGACATTGCAAACTCCATACATGTTGTAACTGGAGGTTAGATTGAGCTCAGGACCTGGAGCTGTGTGGCACAGATCATAACCAATAGGCCACCTTGGCCAAAAGTAACATTCTAGGCCACAATATTTCTCATCTAAACTAATAAGAAAACCCACTGAATAATCAAAACTAAATAAATAAATGAATAAAATAATCAAATAAATAATACCTATTAAATAAAATGTTCTGAAACATTTTTCTCTTGAAGCTTGTTAACGTGATAGTTGGACTTCATGCAAAATTACATTTTCTTCAGGCTCAACCAAGGTGAAAGAGAAATAAAAAAATTTTTCCATGTACACTGTCAGAAGAACTTACACCTTCAGAATTATCAACTTTACAGGAATATATTCACTGCAAACAAATAAAAACAAATTAATTAAAACTTAGCAAACAGAAACGCTTGTAATCTTACTTATTTTTATTTACTACTTGTAGTAATTCTAGCTGTGAGGTTCCGAATAATGTTCATGTTTAGACATGATTAAATCTTCTTCATTTTATGGCTTTTCCGGGTTAGGGGTCACCACAGCAGATCATCTGTCCGCTCATGATTGGCAGTGGAGTTTTACAGTGTTGAGTTGCCAGCCCGGCACCCAACCTTCCACAGAAGGCACACACATGCACACATCACACCTAAGGCCAATTTAGAGTGTCCAATCCACCTACAACTTGTCTTTGGATTGTGGGAGGAAACTGGAGCACCCGGAGGAAACCCACACGACGGACATGCAGACTCCGCACAGAAGGCACCCCAGCCGAGAATCGAGTCGGAGAACCTCTTGCTGTGAGGCAGCAACGTTAACCACTGCACCACCGTGGCCGCCCTTAGACATGATTGAATATAAAGTATAATACCAATAAATGAAAACACACCCACTAAAAAATAAGATTGAATGTTTCATTCCCTTATGGCATTAATAGTCAAACAAAAATGATCAGAAATGTAAAGAAATTCTTATGCATTTGTAATCATAACATTTAAAATGCACCCTGCCATCATAACTAAAAGGTAACCAAAGCCAGAGCAAAAATAATCACAGATATAACAAAATGGTTTCACATTTGTGATCAACAAATATCCCATACTCAAGCTACATACAAATCAGTCTCTATTAGAGAACATTCACTAAAACTATTTTTACATCATGGCAAAGTCTTCCCTACCCCTCAACATGGAGGCTTTGCTACCACCCCCCTTAATTTAAATATACTATTTCCATGGTCACACAACCAGGACTAAAGTGACTTTTCAAAATAAATGCTATAACCTACAAAACAACTCAGCTACAGCATTCTGTGATTATGATCCCAATCAAGAATTTGTGCAGTGAAATCTGAATCCAACAAGTGAACTTTCAAAGAAATGAATGGTAACTGCATATGATTCTGTCAGTTTTTGATTAGGTATTGTAATATTGGCAAAATAACCACATTCTTCCAGTGCAGAAAATGATTTCTGAAAGATGTATAGAAGGCAAAGTAGTTAAGGCATTTTTTTTTTTTTTTTTTGCTCATAAAAGGCATTCCATAACGTAGGACATTAGACAGAGAAAACCTTTGACCCTGCTGCTAACTTATAAGCATGGATGGAAACATTGTACTGTGAATTCTGGGGAGACTAAAGTACTCAGATGGTGGCCTGCTATATTTAGGCCATCACCCAGAGGGACAGACATTTCATCCGGAGAGGACAGACATTTCACCCAGAGGGGACAGACGTTCAAGCAGTTTAGCCTGGAGATGAATGCACTAATAAGACACTTTGCCACACAGGAAAAAGGCCACCTGTTCGCTGTTTTCGCTGCAGTGCTGTGATACTCACATTTGGGTTGTGACTATATGGGGATAAGCATTCAGTTTTGCAGAACATGCAGCTTATTCAACGTTATTTGTTGAGGATGAAACATAAAGCAAACACCATATCCAAACAGAAGGCAGCATGTGTTTTTTGTTTTGTTTTTTTGCCAAATGACAGCAGGCAACCAATGACTGAAGTATGACTTACAGTCACTTCCTTCATACAGGTTCTATTGTAGAGCTGCATCTTAATTAGTCTGGCCAGTTGTACACAGGATTAAGGCTCTTAGACATTAAAGATCTGCTTCCTGTAGTCAGGGGTGCAGGGGATTATTCTTTCCACCTCCATTTGCCTACTATGTGACTCTAGACAAGTCATTTAACCAGACAGTGCTCCCAGATCACCACTGAAAAATGACACTTGTGTCTAGTGTATAGACTACCTTAATAGTCCACTACAAGTAAAAAAAAAAAAAAAGTAACGTAATCTTTATTATAGGAGAGTTCAGTCATTCAGGCATTGACTGAGATAACTGCTTCAAAAGCAAGCATCAAACTTTCCCAGTTATTATTGGATCTTATTGATTAAAAAACATAGAACAATTAATTCAAAGTAAAACAGGGAGACAATAAACCTGATATTATACTAACAAACATCACACCTGATGGTGCTTTCCTTATTACCAATTACCATAATACTTCTTCTTCTTTCGGCTTTTCCCGGCTGGGGGTTGCAACAGTGGATCACCTGTCCACTCATGATCAGCAGTGGAGTATTACGGTGTCGAGTTGCCAGCCCGGCGCCCAACCTTCCATGAAGGCACACATGCACTCACACCTAGGGCCAATTTAGAGTGTCCAATCCACCTACAGCATGTCTTTGGTATGTGGGAGGAAACCGGAGCACCCAGAAGAAACCCACGCGACCACATGGAGGACATGCAGACTCCACACAGAAGGCACCCCAGCCAAGGATCGAACTAGGGAACCTCTTGCTGTGAGGTGACAATGCTAACTGCTGCACCACTGTGGCCTACAAAATGAGAAATTATCTCTACCTTTTTAGATAACACCAGAAGAAACTACATTAAACTAACAAAGTGCATGCTTACTCGGATGGCAAACTTCAATGAAAAAATTATGACAGTAGCATTTGGCCAGTAAGTAATATAATGACATATTTAACAGACTTTCAATAGATAATGCTATGAAATATACATCAGACTGTCAATAGATAATGCTGATATATATACAGTTGCCTGTCAATGGATAATTATTAAATATATCGGTGTCAGTGCTACACTTCATTGAGGTTTACATAATCCAGTGGCTGTACATTGGATTATAAATGTTGCAGTACACTTTGTAACAATTAGTTGCAATGTGTGAATCAGTGGGGCATTTTTTTGTGTTTTGCACTTTTTCTACTGTAGTGTGACTATGAAATTGGTGTGTGTGTGTGTGTGTGTGTGTGTGTGTGTGTGTGTGTGTGTGTGTGTGTGTGTGTGTGTGTGTGTGTGTGTGTGTGTGCGTGTGTGTGTGTGTGTGTGCGTGTGTGTGCGTGTGTGTGTGTGTGTGTTTGTGTATGAAAGTTAAGGGGTGTAAAAATAGGCCAAGGCTTTCACTGGGGGAACATGGGATCTTGCCTCCTACAAAAAAGATTTTCTTTGTGTCTTTTTAAGGTTTTCTACTTACACACTTTTCAGAATGTAATTATTCGGAAGAGTAATTCTTTCCTTTGTAAGTTGGTCAAATGTAAAGAAATCTATATCGGCATCATTGCATTCAAACTCTGCAACATTAAAAAAAAATAATATCTACATCTCTTTATATCAGGGATGCTATTTCCAGTATCACAGAGAATATTATACCCATAGTCAGGAAGAAATGCAAGAACACTAGTTCCTGGGACCAAACAAGTTTCCTTCTCAACACAAAGAATAATCTAATTAATCCATTACATTTTTTTACTTTACTTACTTTTAAGTATTTTTTCAACTGACTTATCCAGTTGGTTTATGGCCCATTTACTTTGATGTCTGGAAGGACTGTCTGGTTAAGTGAGTTTTCCAGAGATATGTATTACACAAATGGGACAGAATGATTCAAACACAAGACTGCAAAGAATGCTCATTTGTAGTTCAGTGCTTTAATCCTCGGTACCAAACTGATATACAGGTTTTACATTTGCATATTCTTATTAATTAATTCATTACAAGACGTGCTATGGTAGTATGGCATCAGACTACAGTAATACCCAGGGGGGAGGGATAATTGCATCAAAGCCTAGCAGCAATAGATCAACCAGATGTTCTTATATTCCCGGCAGACTTGTAATGCTGATATTAACTGAACTTATCACAAAAGACACAAACGACTTAGTACTATTAAACTCAGAAAATATGGAATGTCAAGGAAGCTTATCTCTACTTAATTTGGAATCTTTTAGGATGTAACAATGGAATTTGATGTGGGATGGCATACATGCAGCACACATAGATGCCACTACCACAAACTAAAGCTATACAGCTAAACAATAATTTTATAATCCAAATCATAATAACTGGTTGAAGGGAGGAATCCTACAAAAATTGAAATGAGTTGGTTATCTACCCAAGCCTACTGAATCTTCCAGTGGATTTCCCCAGAACTCAGTGCAGGGAACCATTCCTAAATGGTCTCTTTCTTTGCATATAACTACAAGTAGAGAAATGTACTTATATGTAAAATATGCTGATGACTGCAAACTTGAAATATTATTGCCTATGAATGGGATGCAAACTACTGTAAAATGTGTTGGATAAAAGCAACATCTGTCAAAAGCAACTGTCTGCTCTTAGCACCACTAAGTGCAGTATTGCCAGATCTAGCACCCCCCCCCCAAAAAAAATATGCTTTGATTAAAAAGTTATTGTGGAGCTGCTAAAAGAAGACAAAGGCATAAGGTATCTAAGAATCATTTGTAGACAATAAAAAAGGTTTGCTCAATGTGTCACAACTAACGTCAGAAAAGCTTACTTTGCAGCATAGTTGTTACATAAATATGCCTCTGGCAGACTGTGAAAAGCCATTGTCCTTCCAGGTGCATTATTACTTAGGTTGATAATCAAATATTTTGCTGCATTTTACAATATGAAGACCAACCACTAAGCAACGCTTAAAGAAATTCAGTGGTTCTAAAAGTAAACAGATATGCTGGAAAACATGAGCAATGCTATTAAACTGTAGGAACTGTCTTTATTCTCCATATTATACATAGTTGCTGGGGGGTGGGACTTGTGTGGCATACATAAACATATCTGTCATATCTGAACTATAGTTTTGGAGTGCTTATATTTAGAATATACATTGAGTTGGGCTAAAATGAGCTTATGTAATATACTGCTAAAATAAAATTAAATCTACATTACCAAGGCATTCCAACATTTTTGATCACATTTTTAGCAAAAGGACATTGATTTTTAAATTATCATCTTTGGAATTCTTCTAGCTTAGCTTGCAAGTGGGTTGCACTCTACGGCTTGTGTACATTGTTCCAGAAGTGTAGTCCTCTTTACTCCTTTCCAACCCCCAATTTCCCAGCCACCCACTGGAGTTTCATATCTATAGCTTCTTCTCCACACCCAACACCATCATCATCATCATCATCAACATCAACACCCTTTTTCCCATTTTCTACATGGGGTTATAGTGTCACGTCAGCTGTTTCCATCCCTCTCGATTCAGTGCCACTCTTCTACCTTCTTCAATAGTCATGCCTGATTGCCCATCGGTCTCTCATGTAATCCATCCATCCCTTTGCTGAACATCTTCATTTTCTCTTGCCTTTCTCCTGTCTCTCCCAAATTTTCTTCACCAAATCATCTTCTGCTTTCCTGCAGATATGCCTGAACCAACATATCCTTTTCTCTTTAACGATTTCCCCAGCTGGAGCTACATATACTTTTGCTCTGATGTCATAATTTCTTCATCTGTCACACAGTGTGCAGTGCACATCCTACTATCTATCTCAGGCACTTCATCTATATTACCTCTAGCTTCCTCGGTTACTCTGCCATCACTGCGCAGGTTTCTGTACATATTGGTGACATTGCTGCTTTGTACACCATACTTTTCAGCTCCTTTTAGCATTGCTCTGTTAAACGCTCCTAACACTCTATACCATTCGGTTGCTGCTCCTCTCATTCTAGCTTTGACCTCCTTATTCAGACTTCCGTTCCACTCAACAAACCCTACCAGGTACTTGAGCCTGTTAACCTGTTACACTGTTACCCTTCTATCTTAGTTTTAAGTTTCTTCTGATTTCTCTCATTTGCTGTCAAGACAACAGCCTTGTCTGTACTCAGTTTCATCCCACATGCCCTGAATTTTGCATTCCATTCCCCCTATCATTTGCTGAAGTTCCTGTTCAGAGTCTGCTTGTAGTGTTACATTCTTTACATGCAACAGCTTTGTTGGTCTGTTCCCACAGACCTGTTTGCTAATGTAGTCCATCACAATATGAGCAGCAGTGGGGTCTGAGCTGACCCCTGATGCGCACCCAGAAACCACCAGGACCAGGTACCCTTCTGTGAATCTGAACACTATTTGTAACTGTGTCATTGAGTCCTTGTACATAACTTGCACTAATTCTACCAAAGTTTCTGGTACTTTGAGGCATCTTCATCAGAGCCTGCATTTAGTTTTAACTGTTTTGAAAAGTCCACTGGTGACTAGGAGCTCTTTTAATTCCATTTTCACATAAGATAGCAATTTCATATGAAAATAAGACTTACAAAGATCGGTGCTGCTGGCTGCAACTTGCTCATGCACTCATGTTTCTGAGTGTACTACTTTAAGCATCATTTCCTTGTCCTTGTGATGTTTGGTCAGGAGTAGAAGCTTTCCTGCCTCCCAGCTTTTAGAGTATAATTTGAAATATTTTTTTTTGGGGGGGATCATTTGGCTGTACCCACTTTCTTACTATACCTTCCCTACTATAGTTGTCAGAGAAAATAGATACAGTACAAAAACGGGCGCATGCCTTTTTTTCCACATTCGTTACAAGTTAACAAGACTGCGAAGCTAAAGTCACAGAATGAGCAGTCCAGCCATACAATAATATTTAATATATATATATAGTCACACAGCTTTATGTATTCATTAACTATTAATTATGTCCAAGTGGCTGTTCCCAAGTTTGTTTTTTCTTTCTTTTTTGGCTTTAGATAAGCGAGTCATCACCAATTTTCAGCGCCCCCAACCTCATGTCATCACATGAGATGATGTCTGCACACAAAGCAATTCATTAATGTCTGAGGACTACGCCTAAATTTGACAGAAATTTAAAATATGAAAAGTGAAGGCATTTTTAGCCAAATCTTGAATTTCATCTGGTATTTTGTGACTTTTTCAGGCAGAAGCTACTTGAAGTGATAGAATGGTAAGTAGTACCATCTGACATCATCTTTAAATGAACAAAAGCAAAAAAAAAAAAACTAAAAAAAGAAAAAGCTAAACTTTCACATAGCAGCAGCATCAAGTTTACTATTCTTGCCACAGCTCACTGTATACCATGACTGCTTCATACCATGAACATTATATGAGCCTCACCAACCATGTGATTCCATAAAACAAGTACTCAATTGCAACCACATCTTTTCAACTCTACAACTACTACATGTTCACCTAAAAAAAAGTCATTTATTTGAAGATGAATGCCATATATTTGCATAAACAAATACGTATCTATAATATTCCATTCCTCAAAATCTTAACATTACCAAAACATACTATCATCAGGATACATTTGCTGTACGTCAGGGCATCATAACAACATTGCAATAAATAATCACTCCTATCCTCTAACAACCAAAACTAACAAACAAATAAAAACAATTCAATAACATTCCACTCCCAGTCCGAAAATATTAAATGCCTGCAGCCTTTCTACAAGTTCTCAGAGCTGCATCCCCAGATTGTCTTGCACTCCTCTGGAATCATGGTGATCACTCAGACATGGCTAAAACCACACATCTATAATTAGGAAATTACCCCAATGGTTATAGCAGCATTAGGAGTGATCATACAACAGAAAAAACAGGAGGTATAACTATCCTATACCAAAACCATCCACAGGTACCCTCTTATTTTAATCCCATACAATGTTTTGATAAACCCAAAATCTTAATAATCTGTCTTAGAATTAATGCAACAAAATTATTTCCATCATAGTTAACTACCTACCCCTTAATATTAACAATACTAATGCGGCAAAAATATTCTATCATAGATCTCATCCAACATAAAGCAAGAAATAATTCTGGGGTACTTTAACAAAGACTGGTCCTCGTCGCCATCTAACACTATATATTATCTATTCAGATTTATTCAACTGATTAAAGATCCATCCAGATATAACAAAACATCCAATAAAGGCAAATACCACAGACTGCATACTAATTACTGATCCAGAAACAATATATATATATATATATATATATATATATATATATATATACATAGAGGTAGATAGATATAGCTATAGATATATTGATCTACTTTATATAGTCAACTCACCATTTCACTGACTTTCAGACTTCCCTCCAGGAAACTGACCACTTGGCCACCAACAATTAAAATAGAAATGTAAGCAAATTAAACTCACCAAAGTGGGGGGCTTCATCCACACACCCTCCCCCATAGTCCTCACACACCCCCTAACTAAATATTCCAACTCTGAGATTGCACTACAGTGGAGAAAAGGACAAAGTTCACCATGGTGGCCAAGTGGTTAGTTTTCCGGAGGGAAAATACGATGTTTCAGGAGTTTTATATTTTAAACTTTCGGCAATGTGGTCTCGATCATCTGAAAGTCGGCAAAATGATAAGTCGGCTATATAAAGTAGATCCAGATATACATATACATATATCTAGATATCTATATCAATATATATATATATATATATATATATATATATATGTATATATATATATATATATATATATATATATATATATATATATGTATATCTATATATCTATATATATATATATATATATATATATATATATATATATATATATATATATATATATATATATATATATACATATAAATATATATATAAATATACACACACACACACACACACACACACACACACACACACACACACACATACACACACACACATGGATCTACTTCTATTCTTCAAATGTCCACATAGTCGAATTTCATATAGTTGGGATGAGAAGACCGTAACTACAATGTAATGAAAGAACACTACTTTGAAACTGAAACTAATGAAGTATCTACTGGGCATGTCCAAAAACACTCAGACTTCCTGAATTCAGATCGAGCAGGAAAGACAATGACTGTTACATTGAAATACTTCATTAAAATTAAAATATACACTTTTCAATGTTCTGATGAGATCTTGGTGCAGTGAGTTTTGAAAATTTACCCTTTCCTTGACCGTACTGCAATCTCAGAGTTGGTATATATAATTAGCAGGGGGTGTAGCCCCCCTACAAAAACCTCATAGAGTATATATTTTAATTTTAATGAAATCCAAGTTGAAGCAAACGCAGGCAGGAAATAGTAAATCCACACAGTTTATTTAGAGGAATAAGCACTTTCGTCCCAAGCAGTTAATTTATCAGGAACTTCATAAGAAACAGTATAGATTCATCCTACACCAAATTTATGTAAGTAAAAGATAACATCATATCCTATCTTGGAGCCCAAATGTATAAACACACCCCCTAATATAAATATACGAATATGCATATAAACACTATATTAGTATCAGGAATTTAAGAATGTATAAATAAAAAACACTTAATTATACACAAAAGGCATAAAAGCAATATAAAATATAAAACAATTAGACATTTTAAGAAATGCAAACACAATTATTATAAAAAAAATATCTTTTCAGATCTTTTAGTTTTTAAAAGACTAGAGATAGAGAGACTTTCATTTAAACCTGGACAGTAAATGCAATTCAGGTGCATTTGCCATATTAATTCCAGTTTTTCCAAAAAATAGGGCCATGCACCACCTCTTTCTGATACAGATACATCTAAAACAATAAATTTAAACATGTGTCCTGGATTTAATGTGACATGCTTTGCTAGTGCATTCACTTCACAACAATCTCTAATATTTCTCACATATACCCTAATCCTGTTTTTGAGTTTATGTTCTGTCTTCCCCACATAAAAGCATAAACAGTTAGCACATGAAGCACAGTAAACTAATTTCTCACTGTTACAACAGCATTTACGGGGTATCTTCACCTTCATATTATTGATTGTAAACGTATTTCCTTCAAAGATATAGGGGCAAAATTTACACCTACCACATTTATACATGTATCCCCCAGTAAACGGAAGGTGCTGATGCTCAAAGAGTTTTTTTAAATTAGAGCCTCTTCTAAATACACATTTGGGTCTATCCCCCACAAGTTCCTTAAGATCCCTGTCACCACTTAATAATTTCCAGTTTTTTTGCAAGATGTTCCTAATAAGAAATGAATCATTTGAAAATATAGTGGTGAAACTGGAATAGAAGTTCTGTTGTGGCACATGTGTCGGGATATTTAAATCCAATCCACTTATAGCTGTTAAACACTGCACAGAACCAGCAATGGTAGCATCTGTAACAGTAGATCTGGCTATATTCTGATTAGAAGTTGGATTTAAAATCGGTAGAAATTACCCATTATGCCTATTATCCATAACTTCCCCCATCAGCTCATCTATTAGATTATTACGGTACCCTCTCTTAGAAAATATGTCCTTCAATTTCAAACATTCATTCTCAAATGACTCTCACAAGGTCACCATACAGGCTGTCCTGACAAACTGGCCTTTAAACACGGCCCATTTTTGTGAGAAGGGATGACTACTACTATAGCGGAGGAAGCTATTGGAATACATTTCTTTACGATAAATTTGTGCTAAGAACCTGTAATTTATATTGTCCTTCTTCAGCAAAATGGCCAAGTATGAAATTTCAATAGCACTAATAGTGTGTGTGAACTTCAAGTATGAGGTTGTGTTATTAATATAGTTTAAGAATGGTTCAACCTGATCCCTTGATCCCTTCCACAAAATAAATATATTATCAAGGAAATGGGTATACGTATGGCAAAAAGGAAAGAATGGTGAATCCTTTAAAAAGTGCCTTTTCCATTCGATCATCACTATATTAACGTAAAGACCACCACAACATGAACCCAGTGCCACCCCTTGGGTCTGGAGATGGTATTCTTTCTCAAAAAGAATAAATTGACTTTTAAGTACCATATCCAGGAGTTGTTCTTACATATTAATTTTTTGTTGTGGAATATTCTTCAGATATAGGTAATCACAGAACCATTGTTCCCCTATTTCATAGGATATAACTGTATACAAATCGACCACATCAACTGTTATCAGTAAAAATTAATTACCATATATTATAATATTCATTTTTCTTAAAAAAAAATCACAGGAATCGAAACATAAATGGGGTTCTCCCATTAGATGTATCTTTAATTGCAGGTCTAGGAATTTCACCAGTGGGTGGGTTATTGAACCCCTGGCATCCACTATAGGTCGTATTGGGGGCTGATATGTGCTCTTATGTAATTTAGGTACCCCAAAAATAACTGGGGTTATGGGGAATTCTACTGACAAAAGTTGTAGTTCATCGATGGTTATTAAACTGTCGATAAAGAGGTCCTGAATAAATCCATTTATTTTTCTATAAGTGCCATTCATTTAACTTAATGAACTCCTGTTATAGGTGGGGGTATTCAGGATCAACCTCATTTTCTTGATGTAATCATCCTTATTCATGATGACCACACCACCCTTTTTATCAGGTTTCATAATTCTAGTCCCCACAGAATGCTTAAGAAATTCTAATTCATCTCAGATTGTACTTTTGTCGCCTATTATTATTGTTTGTACATAGCATTCTTATATCCAATTCGCAAACCTTTTCAAAAATCTCTAAAGTCAGGTGAACAGGGGGGTTAAAAGTGCTAGAGACCCTAAAGGGTTGAACCTGCTCAATACTATGAAAAATGACATTGAAGTTAGGCTTCCTCACATATTGTTTAAGGTCAATTAATGTCTGCACTAAATTCACAGATTTACTTGGAATAAAGGTAAACCCTTTAGCAAGTAGGTCACAAGCAATAACATTCAATATTAAATCAGAAAAGTTATACACTTTAAAGTCCTTAGTACTGTTTCATTCAATAGACATAGGTGGTACAAAACTGCATTTCCATCTAACAGGCCACTGAGACCATTATGAGTTCATCCTCTGTCTCTTCCCTCTTCACGACCCCCTGTTCTTCCCCCTGTTTAACCAAAAAGTTCCCCATTGGTAATTGGAATACTGTTGACACCTCTGGTTGTTGTTCATGCCTTGTCAGTTCATGAGGCATTTGGAGCACCTCAGTGGGGAATAATCTTCCTCGTCTAAAAAATTATCCTCTGTGGGCTCATAGTTAATGTTAACAGTGGGGGCATTTGAGTCTATGCTTGGGTAGTTATTGGTCCCACTTGGATAACATTCTTGAGATTGGGGTGGTGGTGGGGTATGCTGTATTAGTACTGTACTCCCTCTCATCCCTCATGAGTTTCTTTAATTTCCTATTTTTTTATCAGTCATTTGTTCATCAATGCTACAAACAATTCTGGCATAGTCAAACCTATAATCACCAAACAATTGGTTTTGTATAATAGTTCTGTCCAAAGCACTAACCTCCTTGCTCAGCATCTCAATCTGGGTTTCATTGTGCTTAATGACCATGTCCATATACTCAAACCCAAATTTATCAAATAACTGGATTAACTCTTTGTGAAACATTGAGTCAGAAATCAAGTCTGTGGTGTAACGCCACAAGCACAGACCCTTAGGAACAAATTGCAGTCTTAAACAGTCCTTAAAATAAGAATTATCCATCTGCAGTTTCTTTATTTTGAGCAAAACATGATCAAGTTCACTTAGTTTGTCATTAAGCATAGTATTGTTTGCTCTCAAATTTTGTTGGTTAAACTAAAATCTGTTTTTTTAGCCAGTCAGATAGTACAGGAATATTATTTTCTTTAAATTCATGATTATTTGATACATTTACAGCATTATTACTACTGACCTCATCCTATGTTAAGTTTGGTTGCGTTGTGAGATGTGCAGCCAGATTCATTTCGCCATATTCGCTGCTATTAACATCCTTACCCAAATTCTGGGTCAATGTGCAGGGAATGGGGTGCATTGACAACTAGGATAAAGAAATCTGCTCCAAACAGTCCAATTGATAATTTAGTTGTTGTATAAGGACTGTGAGATCACCCACAGATTCACACAGTTGTTGAGGCACATTTGACTGCAAAGAGTTAGGATGTGAGGTATTAGGTTGCACCAGCTCCATCTACGTGCTGCAAGAGTAACTGTAAACTAATCCAAACAGGAACGAAAGAAACCACAAAATCCAGGGTGAAGAAAACGCAGGCAGGAAGTAATAAATCCACACAGTTTATTTAGAGGAATAGGGATCAGGTTGAACCATTCTTGCACTATATTAATAACACAACTTCATTCATGAAGTTTACACGCACTATTAGTGATACTGAAATTCCATACATGGACATTTTACTGAAGAAAGACAATATAAATTACAGGTTCTTAGCAGAAATTTATCATAAAAAAACATATTCCAATAGCTTCCTCCACTATAGTAGTAGTAGTCACCCCTTCTCACAAAAACGGGCCATGGTTAAAGGCCAGTTTGTCAGGGCAGCCCGTATGGTGACCTTGTGGGAGTCATTTGAGAATGAATGTTTGAAATTGAAGGACATGTTTTCTAAGAGAGGGTACCCTAATAATCTAATAGATGAGCTGATGGGGGAAGTTATGGATAAGAGGCGTAATGGGTACATTCTACCAATCTTAAATCTGACTTCTAATCAGAATATAACCAGATCTACTGTTACAGATTCTACCATTGCCAGTTCTGTGCAGTGTTCAACAGCTATAAATGGACTGGATTTAAATACCCCGACACATGTGCCACAGCAGAATTTCCATTCCATTTTCACCACTATATTTTCAAATGATGCATTTCATATTGAGAACATCTCGCAAACAAAATGGAAGTTATTAAGTGGTGACAGGGATCTTAGGGAGCTTGTGGGGGATATACCCACATGTTTATTTAGAAGAGGTTCTAATTTAAAAAACCTCTTTGAGCAACAGGACCTTACGTTTACTGGGGGATACATGTATAAATGTGGTGGGTGTAAATTTTGCCCCTATATCTTTGAAGGAAATATATTTACAATCAATAATATGAAGGTGAAGATACTCCATAAATGATGTTGTAACAGTGAGAAATTAGTTAATTGTGCTTTATTTTCTAACTGTTTATGTTTTTATGTGGGGAAGACAGAACGTAAACTCAAAAACAGGATTGGGCAACATCTGAGAAATATTAGAGATTGTTGTGAAGTGAATGCACTAGCAAAGCATGTCACATTAAATCCAGGACACGTGTTTAAATTTATTGTTTTAGAAGTTATATCTATATCAGAAAGAGGTGGTGTAAAGCCCTATTTTTTGGAAAAATTGGAATTAATATGGCAAATATGCCTGCATTCCATATACTGGCCATGTTTAAATGAAATTATTTCTATCTCTAGTCTTTTAAAACTAAAAGCTCTCAAAAGATAGTTGAATGTTAATGAAGAATCTACAATGAATAAAAAAATATTTGTATTTGTTATGGACTATCCTAGCAGTTGCTAGAAAATGCATAACCAGGAAATGGAAATCCACTTCAGAACCATAATTTGAAGAATTCTCGGGGTTACTAAAGGAAACTTCTAAATGGAAGTCAAAGTAAAGGAACTAAGGATTTCGCCTAAGCCATGGTCTAACAACCCTTGGGAAAAGATCTCAACTCTTTTTAAGACAGTAGAAGTAGACTTGGACTCTACTTAAAAGAAGCAAACTGAAGAAAAACATCTCAACTCATAATATATACAAAACAGACTCAAGTTGTATCTATTATTTCTAACGCAGGCCTTATGTATAAAATGTATATAGTTTAATTATTTGTTTAAAGTAGCACAAAAATTTACATTTGAAACTCTAATATTTTTGAAATAAATCAATAAAAAAATGTTTTAAGCAAAAAAAAATATATAGTTTTTTTATAGTAATTGTGTTTGCATTTCTTAAAATTTCTAATTATTTTATATTTTATATTGTTTTTATGCCTTTTGTGCATAATTAAGTGTTTTTTATTTATACAGTCTTAAATTCTTGATACTAATATAGTGTATATGTCCATATTCATATATTTATATTAGGGGGGGGGGGGTTTATACATTTGGACTCCAAGGCAGGATATGATGTTATCTTTTACTTACATAAATTTGGTATTAGATGAATCTATACTGTTTCTGATGAAGTTCCTGATAAATTAACTGTTTGGGACGAAAGCGCTTATTCCTCTAAATAAACTGTGGAGATTTACTACTTCCTGCCTGCGTTTGCTTCACCTTGGATTTCATGGTTTCTTTTGTTCCTGTTTGAATTTTAATGAAATGTTTCAATGCAGCAGCCATTGTTTTTCCTGTGTGATCTGAATTCAGGAAGTCCGAGTGTTGTCGGACATGCGCAGTAGATATTTTGTTATTTTCAGTTTCGAGGTAATGTTTTTTTCTTATATTGCAGTTTTGGTTTTCCCATCTCCACT